>NC_092211.1:4782009-4801784 GCF_043381705.1 Parasteatoda tepidariorum
TGATTGGTCAATGAAATGAGGCTATGTCTTTGATGATAAAATACTATGTCTTTGATGATAATATACTATGTCTTTGTGCTAGAACAGTGGTCGGCAAACTTATTAGCCAACGAGCCAAATATGAACATTACAACCATTTTTTAAAAAATTGGGAGCCAAATCTGCTTATTTAGTAAACTTTTATTACCCTAAATAAGTAGTACACTAAATAAAACTAAATTTCATACTTAATAAATATTTATTAATGCGAACAATGTGCTTGCATCTCCTTGGAAAGTTTGAGTAAGTCAGGTTTGCATATTGTTGTTTTTAATTTTAAGCCAATTTGTACCCCCATTACTTTAGAAAAAGTATGCACGCATGCTTGTGGTACCTTTGTATCACACTGGAGTACCCCCAAAAACATACAATTTCAGCCGGTAGCTTGTACATGGTTTGTGTTTACGTTTACAAAAACTAATAAAATTAAACTCGATGTTCGTTACGTATTTTTACAACAATATAAAATTCTAATTACCTATCTATCTTTTAACTTAAACAAAAAATTATACATGTTCTCGATTTGTAGAAGAATTTTAATTTATCAAAATAAGATGTAATTTTTTTCTCACTAAGTTTTTTTTTTTTAATGGAAATATTATTGCGCCTTCCGTGGATAATTGTGCCATAGCCGCTGTTAAGGAGCCAAAGAGCCACATGCGGCTCTGGAGCCGCACTTTGCCGACCACTGTGCTAGAACATTGTGTTCATTGGCGAGCGAGCCATGGTACATAGGATTGCGTAGCAATTCTCGGGGGTTGGCGAGCGGCGGAGCCTCCTAGTACTCATTTATTTTAGTTACACACGAGAATACAGTCCCATATTCACTCTAAGAATCTCTATGTAAAATCTTAATTACCACTATACACAGCTTTATTGTTTTTACGCGACTGATTGCACTTGTTTACATTTCGCGTATCAATCGGTTAACATTGTAAATGCAATAAGTCTATAAAAACCCGTTACATGTGTGTTTAAATATAAAAGTATTGCGTATTAACCGTGCAAAACATGTTATTATTAAAACACTACAAGTGCGTCTAATAATTTGGTCTTATTATAATAAATATTCTATATTTTTATATAATATACCGTCTAATTTATCCAATCGTTGAATTTATATTATATATATCGTCTAATTTAATCAATTGATACACGAGCGTAAGCAAGTGCAAACCGGTTTCAGTCACATAAAAACAATAAAGCTGTATAGTATCGCATGATAATTAAAATATTACTTAGAATAGAATCTTATAGTGCGTCTAATAATATGGCGAGGGACTGTAAAGATGCAGTTAATAAGTCTTATTTATTTATTTTGAAAGTTGTTTTTAAGAACAGAAATACTATTTTATCTATCATTCATAGATAGCCCGCCTCCAATAAATGCTGAAGCTGACCGTTTATCACTTTCTATTTTGGTCAGTGATCATTCACTTTCTTAATTATGATAGGAGTTGTTTAAATAAAGGTATTTATTTAAACGATCCAAGGGATCAGGGGGGAGGCAAATCCCCATTTCCTGGGAGGAGACTTCTTTTTTAAAAAATATTTATAGAATTGTGTAAATGTAAATTAGATATTTAAGAAATATTTTTCATTATCCAAGAGATTCTCCTTTTAACGTATTTTTTAAAATCTTTTTTGGTGAGGCGATATTTTTCCAACCAAATTTATTATATTATCAATGTTCTACTTCACAATATACAAAAAATTACAAATAAGAGAAGCGCATTTACAACTTTGATTTAATTTGTGAAAAACGGGAGTTTTTTTCTTCTTCTTCTTTTTGGATAGCGGGTTAGATTTAAAAATCTTTAATTTATTTTATTTGAGGGGGGTGAGACAGACCATTGAAAAAAAAAATCACAGTTTACTTTAATTGCAAAGCAGACCACAAATTAGAAAGAAAAAAAAACTGTTTGCATTATTGCAATTACTTGTTACCCATTGATTATTTTTTGAACAGACTTTTCTAAACGCCTTAACATGAGACTACATCAATTGATGTCTTATCGTCCAATGGGCTTAGGCTAGATTGGTTCAGCCAATATACGTCACAAAATTATTTTCATTTTTCAGTATTCACATTGATACAAGGCAGCAATTATAAATAAGTTAAACACAAAAAGAACATAAAAATACTTTAAAAATGCACGCTGGTTAAAATAAAATAAAAATACTGGGTCGAGACAACTGTTCTAAAATTATCGTCTGCTTCTTTGTGCAGTTTTTTCATTAACGTTTGACTGACAACTCAACTTATAGTTATAGTCGACCCATTATGGGTGAGAACAACAATGTGATCTTTGTAAGCTGGACAAATGTATGATAAGAAATGATTGCGAAAAGTATAAAATAGAGAGGTTATTTAAAATCGCGAGTTCACGAATTCGCGCTTTTTTCTTTGATTCTTATTATATATATCTTTGATCTTCTCAAGACATCTGCTGAGCCACGACGCAGTGGTCACTATTGATGGACCATTGGTTACATTGTTGACACCCCTCCCTCAGAAGGTGTGCCACTTACCACAAATTCAATGAAGATGGATATTTTTTATGTCATTTGGCAACTTTACAGTCAAAGTTCTGAAATTTATAATAATGTTTTTAACGAAGTCGCGAATCTTTAACAGAAATTGTTTCTTTAAAAAGCATAATTATTATTTTGTTTCTGCAAGTCTTTCTATTTCAAGTCATTTATTTAAACTTGTTTCAATAACTATGATTGACTATTTAAAGCGGAATTAGTTTTAAAACATTTTAATAATTGATTAAAATTCTTAAGATTTTAAGCTAGAATTTCAAATGGGTCTAACTTAGTAGCGAGCATATATCTTTGGGTTTTAGTCCAAAAGCAAAAGTCCACTTTAAATTATTTTTCATAATATAACAAGATGTCAAAAAAAAAATTTTTTTTTCTTCATAAAACCAAATTAGTTCTTTTTTTATTGGAATCCTGTGTTTTTTTTTTGTTTTTTTTTTTATTATATAAAATCATTATTTTTCTCCTAAGTTGAATTATTGAATGGATATCAAATATTGAATGTTTAAATTTTTCCAAAATCAATTGAGGAAACACAATTTACACGTATTTAAGCTTAAATGTACATAATTGTGTAATTTATAAATTACTTATAATTAGATAAGAGAAACTGATTCACTGTTTTTGTGCTGTTTCTGCAAAAATATAATTAAAGGTTGTAAAAATTACACGCATAACTATAAGATATTATTTAGTAACATAAGTTTAAAAATTTCTCACTAATATAAATTTTAAGTCCTAAAATTTGACATTTTATTGCTAAGAGAAAAAAATCTTTATACGAATGCCTTCTGGCAGTAAATACCAACACAAGGTAATGGAAAAGCACGTAACATTTGTTCTCGGCATGGTTTCCATAATTTTTTTTTTTCCCTTTCTAATATTTGAATTATTGAACTGAATAATTCTGAATTATTGAAAGGAACTTTCTGAACTATTAATTTTTATTAACTAGAGTTATTAATCAGTATATTTAATAATGCTTAGATAAAGATTTTAAATTAATTAATTAAAAAAACTATTTTTTTTGCTCTCAGCAGTCTAACTCATACTTTCTTTTTTTACTCTGATTTGAATCAATATTTTTTAAACAAGTCAAGTAAATCGCTTGATTCAAATCGTTGACATCCTGTAACATAACTGTAAAAGATTTTAAATCGTAGGGTATGCAAAATTTTTTATAGATTTTTTAAATAATAATTTTGAGAGCAGAATAATTCCCAAGAAATAAAAAATGTGAGTTTTGAATTTTTCTGGGATTACATTATTTAAATTTTATTGTATGATTAATGTAAAACACTTATTATTTTACAATTAAAATTTATCGAACATTATTAAATTATACACAAAAAAAACAATATATTATTATTTTTTATATTAAATTATTTTTATAATTAAGGTGTTTCTCAAGTGTGCGAAAAATGAATACAACAAAAAGAGCAAAATGTAAAAATAACATCAACGAGATAAAACTAGTTAATATAGTTTGTTTAGCATTAAAAAATAAAAAACAGGAAATCAAACGTGCTTTTTTTTTCTTCCCCAAACACATTCAAATTTCCTGCCCTCATCGTAGGATTAATTTTCATATTAATAAAAAAATAATATTTATTTAATTATTATAATAAAATATTAATATTAAATAAAATTTTAATAATTATCGTTGATGTGATTTTTAGAGTCACGCGCTTTTAACGTTATATAAAAGCAAGTTAACTAAGATGCTTCGATTATATTTTTTATTAATTAAATTTCATTCAGTTTTTTTTTTTTTTTTTTTTTTTTTTTTTTTTTTTTTTTTTTTTTTTTTTTTTTTTTTNNAAAATTTTTTTTTTTTTTTTTTTTTTTTTTTTTTTTTTATATTAGCAAACATTTTATAAATAAAGTAATAACAAGAAAAGTTTAGCCTTATCGCAAAAAGTTAAAAATCCTTAAATTTTTTCACTCACAAAACTTTTAAAATCTAATAAGATTTATGTTGCGATTTAATTGCTAAATACAGATGAATTATTAATCTTTTTTACTTTTATTCTTGACTTTTACAGTTCAGTTTTAAAATTTAAAAAAGAAACTTATTAGTTACTGAACATGCCATTGATAAAATTTAAACGAAATAAAAACTGAAAAAAAATTATTTCTGTGACAGGTTAAAAATAGGCAGTTTATAGGGAGTAATAGATTCAATGAATAGTCTGAAAAAGAAAAAACTTAACTCAAAAGTCAAGTGAAAATAATAAAAAATAACTCTCGTATGATTAAATTAAATTCACTCAAAGGATGCTAACTAAGAATCAAAAATGACTGATATTTACTCAAATAGTCAATCAAATATGACTGAAATTCACTCAAGTTCGAGTTAAAGTGAAAAACTCGAATGATGATGATTATGAATCAAAATGATTAAAATTCACTCAAGTTCGAGTTAAAATTATGAATTGAGCTATATTTTACTTGACTCGAGTAAATTTAACTCCAGTTGAGAGGGTTTTTTTCCAGACCAATGAGTGATTTAACTCAAGTAGAGTTATTTTAAAGCGTTCGTTTTAAGTGAGTCGTAAGTTATACTGCGTATCCAAATATCGGGTACTTGAAAGAATACCATCGGGAATCAATCGAAATTGTGACGACTGCCTAATTAAAACCTATGGAGTCGAGTACATCTCACAGTAGAGGGATATTTTAAGAGACTGCAAATTAGTCACTGCATTATTAAAATCTATGAAATTGTCTATTAAGTGAATCGATTCTAAGATTATTTTATTCTAAAAAAAGAGCACGGTCGAGAGATCTTTTTAAATAAGTATCTACTTGAATCAATCGAAATTGCGATCATTTTGAGTGATTGCAAAATAATCAGTCCCGCTGTGGACTGATCGTTAAGACACGGCTCCCAGCAGATCACCCAAGTCAAGCGGGTGGGTGACCACTTGGATCAGTTTGCGTAGGGACCGAACGTGTGCGGTATGGGTCCTCGTTAAACTGTTCCACCGTATCGCGTGCAGGTCGGGCTGCCGAAGCGGGGGTGCCATCACCTCTGCAGAGGAACAAAATTGTGATGGCATGTCTTCGGATCATCCTCAGAGATGCTTTCCAGACTTGTGCAGCTCTAGTGCGGCGTAAATGAACTACAAAATAATCACTGCACACACTGAAACCCTTGAAATTGAACCGCAAGTGATAACTTATTCTAATAACAATATATTTTAATAAAACAGTCGATATTCATTAAATTTAGTTAAATGCTGAAATCAGCGGCCTGGATAGCCTGGTGGGTAGCACTAGACCCATATCCAAGAGTTCGTGGGTTCGATCCCCGCCTGCCGGAGACATGTAGTAAATGGTGACTGATGCACGTTAAATCTCTCGAGTCACAGAGTCCTCCATGCTCCCATAACAAATCATACTAATCCGGGAGTCTTCTGGGCTGAGTTCAAAATGACAAGGCTACGGAGTTGAACATTAACCCAAAATTGGGTCGGTTGTTCAACGACGGTTACAATAAAAAAAAAATACTTAAATCAATCTACAATTAAATAGTCGGACTATTTAATTGCATTTTTTTTTTTTACTAATACCTTTTAATTCCATTCAACATACTCCCTATCAATACATGCGAGATTTTCACTGCTCAAAGGTCTGCCACGGACTTTAAATGCACTTTGGATGCGTGGTGCTAGATCTGGAGAGTACGGTGGATGCACCGTCAAGAACTGTTTCACAGAGAGAGAGAAAGTGTCGTTTTCTTGGTGCAAAATTCACTTTTCTTCCCAACTTCTTCTCTTCTACTTTGGGGTAGCCATTTTGTCATAATAATAACCACTAACATTGAAATAAATAAAATAAAAGTCGCCTTCTTACGATCACTGGGTTACCCATGGGTTGTTTCTGGATTGGACTCCGTTAAATGCATTTCAAATCATGGGTCTCTCATTGATGTTTGTCCTTTTTTCATATCCTTGCCTATGTACGTGTTTCACAACAATACTTTTACCTTCTATTAAAATCACCGTCAAACCAGAAATTACACGTTTATAATAAAAAGATTGTAAAAATATTTTAAATTAATATGTAAATACATTAAAAATGCCTGCTGGTGAACAATAAAAACAGCAGCGATCGCCATAGCAACGCATGCAATGACGACGCATGCGCACTGTTACTCTTTGAACACAATTGTAAAATGTGTGAAGGCCATCCAATCCAAATCAAGACCCATTTTGCCAATGTCTCGCATGACTCATTCGAGCTTTTTTGAATCTGTGGGGTTCCAGTGCATGGACTGCCGTTTAGTTTCAGGATCCAGGGGGGGGGGGGGCCAAAAAAAATAAAAAAATTTTTATTTGTTTACAAAAGAAATAAAACATTTTAAAAATTATTGAAAGGGGGCATATACACCTAGGTAGGTCGAAAAAATCAATTTTTTTTCCATCTAATTATGTAAATATCTCATTAGGTAAAAACGCATTACATTTATTACTTAAAGATTTTGAATACTTGAATTATTTGTGTATTGTTCTATTGTTCATTATGAAAAAAAATAAATGAGAAAACTAGTATTAAAAACCCCAGTTTTTTTTTCTCAAAAAATTATTTCAAAAAATTTTTTTTTCATAAAAAAATTTATTGTGGGGGGGGGGGGTCTGAGTNGGGGGGGGGGGAATCTGAGTCTATGACCCCCGCAGGAAAAATTTCTGGATCCGCCCCTGTTCAGGGCCGTACTAAAACATTTGATGATTTTTTGCAATCAGTTCTTCTTTGAAACATTATCAGAGCAAGTGTCCATTTTTTGCTCGCGAGTCAAGTTTTTCGTTACCAAACCCTACCTCAAACCTTCGCCATATGAGGAGGAAATTTTTCTTTCTCTCTCAATGTTCGTAATTATCTGACATCATTCGAACGTAGGTCTTCACAGACGATTCATCAGTTCTTGAGGATGACCAGAATATTCATCAGATTTACCAACCTTTCAAAAATCGTATACGCCATCCAAAAATTGGACAACGTGACGTATAATTATATCCAAACACTTCCTTAATTAATTTAAAACATTCATTTTTTTTAAAACTTCGCACGAAATTTTAAATGAATGCACTGCTCGATATTTAATCTTATCGTGATCGCAGTACTTAGCCACAACAAGGTCTTACTTAAACAAGGATAAAAAACTGAACTAGATAGAGAGGAATAATGTGTCATAGAAAGATGTAATAGAAATGTGTAATAGAATGTGTAATAGAAAGTATATAAAAAAATCTCCTGAATGAAAACCCTTTAACATGTATGTTTAAATACAAAAGTATTGCATGAAAACTCGTGCAAAACATGCAATTATTAAAATACTACTCTAATCATTTGATATAATTGTTATAATATACAGTCGAACTCGTTTATAACGAGCACAAAGGGACCGTAACATGTACTCGTTAAATCCGAGTGCTCGTAATAAACGGGTCCTTAAGGCAGACGTGCAACCAGAAGAGGGGGCTTGGGAGGTCAAATGATTGAGTTGACTTAAAATTTAATTAATACTTACTTACTTTAATTACATTAATTAATTTAATTAAATACTTTTCTTAATTTAATGACAACTAACCCCCTTCCCTCGCATTTCTTTATCATTTTGAAAAAAAGATAAGACAGAAAGACTAGAAAGATGAGAAAGAAGATTGCAAGACAGAAAAATATTGCTCGCTAAAACCGGGTCTTGCTCGTTAAAAGCGACTTCTGTTCCATAGACTTAACATTGATCCAACCAAATATTCTCGTTTCCCTCGTTAAATCCGAGCTCGTTATAAACGAGTTCGGCTGTACTAATATATTGCTTGGTATAATAAATATTCTCTATTTATCTAATACTATATCGTCTTATTTATCCAATCCTCGAATTTATAATGTACATCGTCTCATTTAACAATGGATACACGAAGGTAAACAATTCTAGAATTGTTTATTTGTTCCAAAAGAGAGAGAGAGAGAGAAAGAAAGAAAAGAGAAAGAAAGAAAAAATAAAAGAGTCGAGACAAAATTACTTTTTTTTGGTTTAATACTTCAATCAATCAATAAACGTGACAACTTAATTTAAAATTATTTTTTGTGGAAAAAAAAATAATAAATAGTAAATCAAAAAAATAATAGTATAGAAATTTTTTTTTCTTTGTTCAATACTTCAATCAATCTATAACGTAAGTGATATCAGGGGTCTGTTTAGAAGAAATTTGGGTCCGTTAACGGACCCTTCACAAAATATCTTTTCATAAAAACGGACCCTTCACAAATTTGTTTATCTTCATTATTATTTTGTTAATCGAATAAACCCTTTCCAGGGCAGAAAACAAGAAAGATGGATGTAAACGAATTAAGTTTTGTCTTCGGCAGACGATTCTTCCATTATTCGCCCGAAATTAATATTCTGCGTTCAGCAGTATAGGCTAAATACCAAGTATGTTGCATCTCTAATTTAGAAGGAGCAATTGTTGTTTATTTTTTAAAATTTAATTTCTTTAATTACAATTTTACAGTGTTGAGCACAATCTTGTATGTCCATAAAATTTAAAAACTCCTTGAAAAAATTTTTTTTAGCAATAACCGACCCTATTTCATAAAAGCGGACCCTGGTTGAAAGAATGTGAGTAATTTTTTTCACAATTTCACGAAAAACGGACCTTTCACAAAATGTCTGGACAGACCCCTGGATATCTTATCCTAAAATAAAAATAAAAATTTCTAAAAAGAAAAAAAAAAGTTCACTAAAACTTATTACTTTTTTTAGTATCAAAAAGATGTATAAACAATTTATAAAGATACATAATAGTACATGATTTCCTCAGAACGAATGAATTATTTAAAAAAAATAAATAAAATAAATATTTGTTAAGTTTTTCTGTTGCTTATTTTTCTAAAAATATTTTTATGACTGATTTGATTTATAAGAAGATATAAGAGTATTGTATTGTAAAAGATACACACAAAATAAAAAACATTGCAAAAAAAATATGTGAGAAACATTTTTGTTTCAATGAAATTTTTAGAAATGCAGCAAACTACACGTTACCAAAACTGAAAAAATAAAAAATATTCAAGGGTATAAAATTAATTCAGGAAATATATTTTACAAGTACACTATATGTTTAAGTGCCGGTTGCAACTAATATGCTTCAAAAACCATACAAATTATTTAATTTTTCTTTATCTTCTTATTCATATATAATAAATCTCAAAAACTATACATTTTAAATCAGTTATGACAGATTACACATTGTGAAGTCACAACAGGAATGAACGTATAAAAAAGACATAATTTGAGTGCCAAAGATTCCAGTAAGGAAGGTAGATAATCCGTATTTTGAGAAAGGGAAAAATCTGGAGTTATTAATTTATAGCTGCCAACATAGAGAGGAAAAATTCCTGTCGGATTTACGAAACAATATAAATTTCACAATAATTGTTGCAAGACGTACTAAATATTTTCATCGTCATCAAAATAGAAAAACTGCAAAATTTTCCAGTTATGATAGACATTATAAACATGCTTGAAATGCTATGCATCATGTTTACTCATAATTTCGAATATTAATAGAGAAAGTGGCAAAATCCAGTAGAGTTGTCAACTATGTTAATTGACTGCCTTGATGGAAGATTGATATAATTTTAATGCATCCTATAAATACCGGAGAGGTTAAAATTTTGAAGAGTTGGGGGAAATCGCGTATTTACAAACAGAATTCTTTAATTCACTTAGCTTTTCCTGTTTAATGGAAATTTGGGAAAAGGAGAAAAAACAAAAAATTCATGTAATAACAAGCAGTCTTTTTCCTGCTGTTGAGCAACATTAAATCATTTTTTAGGGGGTTGTTTACTTCATGTAGTTAATCTGTTTCCATGGTAAGCGTAAAAAATCTTCTAGTACATATTGGGTATCTATTAACACAATTAAGCATGCATCCCTCCCATCAATACTAATTTGGTGATTTTTAATGCCCCCTCGATAAAATGCCTCTTTTTCTTANTAAATCATTTTTTAGGGTGTTGTTTACTTCATGTAGTTAATCTGTTTCCACGGTAAGCGTAAAAAATCTTCTAGTACATATTGGGTATCTATTAACACAATTAAGCATGCATCCCTCCCATCAATACTAATTTGGTGATTTTTAATGCCCCCTCGATAAAATGCCTCTTTTTCTTACACTTAATCAATATAAGTTGGTCTCTATCGGACAACATTTGGTACAATTTTATTACATTCCCGCTTATCGATTGTTTACTTAAAATACATAATTGGACAGAGTTTTTAAAAAATATGAAAATAGGTAAAACCTTTCGGGCAGTTAAACGTAGGGCATCTAAATATATTTCATAGTTAATTTCAACACCATTTCTTTATAGACATCCATTTTAATCAATCAATAATCGATTAACTATCGCATTCAGGGTATCTGCTACATTTTAGATTTTCAAATTCATGACTTTCCATGACTCATTTCATGACTTAACGAAGTGACTATTTTCACTGGAAAAAAAAAAAACATAAAAATAAATTTAAAAGAAGGCATAATAATAACATTCATTGAAATGATAGGTGTAACCAAAACTGCTATACTCTGAATCTTCATATTTATAGGTTTAAATTTAAGAAACAGAGTAAAGAAAGAGTTCAAGCAATAAAATAGCTGAAAAAAATACAAAAGCAAATAATTTTTTTTCCTTTTTTTCTGCAGAATTATATTCAAAATTATAATTATTATCTAATTCTATCTAATTATATTCTTGTTCATCGGAAAGGAAAGAAATACTCCCGATTTTTCTCTTCTCATTTCGGAATTTAAAAAAATCGCCAACTTGCTTCAGATAGAATTTGAAATTGATAAAAAAAAAAAATACATAATAATAAAAATTCTGAAATCACAGTAGTTTAAAAGATAATTCGCTCTAGAAACAATGTTTTTTTTTTCTTCTTAAGAACACCATAATTTTTAAAGTACATGATAAAAAAATTTTTTATATTAAGGAAATATGACTGTGAGTGGGGATTTTGTTAGAAAGTCAGATATTCGGAACACTACGAAATAGGGGGGTTGTAAAATCCATTTTAAAAATTAGCTTTTTTGGCGACTTTCATCCATGACTTTCCATGATTATTTTTAAAATAACAGTTAGAATCACGTCATTTCATGACAAATTTTGTTCATCACCGAAATTCATGACTTTTCAGGTGCGCTGATACCCTGAATTTAATACCCAAAAAGGTCATTCCCCTGGAATACTCTTTTTGGAAATGTTCTTTGAAAGAACATTTCCAAATCTGTCGCGTTTTTTAATCATTATCACATACAAAAAAACAAAAACAAAACAAAAAAATTCTTTTCAAAAATAATTTTGAATAAATAAGGCATCTCAAAAATACTTTTTAGGCAATAAAATAACGCTGCATAAATTAGGCATCACACTAATACTACTTACTCAATATTATTTAATTCCTTAAATCTAGGAATTAAATAAGCCTGATTAAATTAGTCATCTAAAGTCACTATTTAAGCACTATAATTCTACACAAATAGTTTGTAAGTTGGAGTGGTGTATAAGGTTGAACCAATCAAGCATCTACTATTTAAGTAAGATTATTCTACACCTGTGTTTCCCAAACTTATGACTTTTGTGTAAACTTCCTAAATTTTTCGTAAAGCTGTGTACCATTCATAAAAAAAAGAATGTATTTTTTACTATACAGAAATTGCACGGAATTTAAAAATTACAACTGGCTGTTGAAACCACTCATTATTAACTGCTAACTCTGCAAAAAATAGCCAATAGAAAAATACGTCATCGTAAATTTTCATGACTAGCTTTATTTTTAAATAAAATTTTGTGAAATTTTCGTTCGTTGCAACTCCGTTAAACTGCTCCCACCCCCCTGGGGGTACGCGTAGCACACTTTGGGAAACACTCATAATTTGTAAATTAGGGTAATAAATAAGGCTATATAAATTAGGCAATATACCCATAGCTAAAGTCAAACTAATAATTCACAATAACATTTGTAGAAAGGGAATGACTACATGAGTTTTCCCCCCCCCCAACACGTGTTTACTCTAATGAACAATGTCTGGATATCCATTAAAATTATAAAGAAACTTTTCTTTCATGCAAATAAATACCTTTCGAAGACCATAGCAGGATCGAATAAAATAATGATTGAAACAGGTAGAACTCTCGTTAATAATAAGTTACCATCACAGTTCTCTTCTGCACACACACATGGTTGCCTTACCTCTCACAGAAAATACTCGCCAAAATTGGCGTCAGATCATTATTTGGCCCTCATCCAATAAGTCAGCGACCTCTTTTTTTTTCTTTGGGTGTACAGCTACTCTCACTCCTTCTTCAATTGTATTGCATTCATACCTACGCCAGATATCCGACATTTCTATATTTATTTTCCGATATTTTTAAAAATGAGATTAGCAATTAGGCTTTTCATGAAGTCAGCCCTATATCGTTTTTTATTAAACTGCACAAAAAAAACAGGACCATTTTATATCCAAGTCAACTTGAATGGCATCTCATTAACCGCTATTTAAAGACCGACCATTTCATTCGCATCGTTGAATCCGAATTCAATGTCATTAAATACAAAACATTCATTAAGGTTTCATTTCAAGTGGACCGAAAGGAGCTTTTAATACATTTTTATTAGTAAATACGATTTAAATAATATATAAAAATAGTGTTATGAATCGATTGGCATGAGAGGGTTAATCCTTTAATGATTTTTAAATATTAAAAAAAAAAATTATTCGATTGATTGAAATGATACGATTCGATTTGAAACATTTTGTTTATAAAATAACTAGTATATTATCACAATTATTTGTATATTATCACACCGCAATACAATCAGTCTAATTATTGAAATTTAGAACAGTTTCAGAGCTGCTTAGGAGTGTTGTTAAATAGTAAGAAGGTGAATTCCTTTCCGTAAATTTTAAACTTCAAATTTTTACATTAACCGCTTCCCTTATAAATTTTTTTGGAAGAAAAAAAATCAACCTATTTTTTTATTTCATTAATAAATAGAAGGAACTAAAACAAAACATAATACACGGGTTCTATATGGAAATTGTAATTTTTTTATGTGTAAAAAATATTTAAATTACCACCAGTTTACTATCCTGAGTTGTCGCGGGCAAATGAAATAAAGTTAAATATTAGTCTTTGTTCACAACTTCATAATCTGAAAAATCACCTTTTAGTTTCGCTCGCTATTTTTCTACTTAAATTCATCAACCATTGTATATGCAATTGCACAAAACACGCCTGCAGTCCCACAAACAACAAAACTCCAAAACAAAAATTGGCAAACTTCCAATTATCACCATCATTATTATTACTTTTTTTGCTTTCGGCCGAAAAAAGACGTCATAAAACAGAACGTATTGACGAGCCCGAGTTTACACAGAGCCGCAATGGCTCAGGGGATAGAGCTTTCGCCATTCAATGCGGCGAACCGGGTTCGAATCCCAGTCGATACGAATTCCACATCCGGCTTGCGGCGACCACAGTGCTGACGTGAAATATCCTCAGTGGTAAACGGATCATGGGTTAGAGTCCCCTTGCCGTCAGGCTAACCGTGGGAGGTTCTCGTGGTATTTCTCTCCATGTAACGCGAATGCGGGTTAGCTCCATCAAAAAGTCATCCACGAAGGCAAATTTCTCCCAATACTTGATCCAGGAGTTCCCTTGTCTTCTGGACTGGGTTCACAATGACAAGGCTACGAAGTTGAACACTAGTAGTCGTAAGCCCAAAAAATTGGGTCGGCTGTTCAACGTCTTTTATAAAAATAAATCTGCATATTTATTTGATGTCACGTAAGAATGTTTTGGACATTTTTGCTCTTAATCAATAAAAATAAGCAAATCACTCTTCTATGATGCTTCACGTAAAACAATGGGAAATTCCCCAGTTTAACTTTTATTGTAGTGCTAATCTAATTTCAGAATTAAAATTCGTATAAAAAATGTAACTTTGCATAAAACGAAATAATTAATTCCTTATATAAAATTTTAAACAGAATATTGTTTAGGCATAGTAGAATATCCTATGTAGTAGAATAGTATTTAGTAGAATACTATGTAGTAGAATATATAGTAGAATACTGAGTTGAATATTCTTTAGGAATATTCTTTTTTCCTTCTATGCTCAAAACTTTTGACATCCGAAACTCTTGTTTCCAATTTTTCGTTTCCTAAAATTTAATTTTTATTTCAGAAATTTTTTGTTCGGTAATGTATTTTTCTTTTTTTTTCCCCTTTTTCTTTCATTTTCTAAAAATTTTCAAACCCACACACACACATCCCCATGTCAACAATAATAACCAAATTACTAACCCCCTTCTCCGCTGGTGCTCATGAATTATTTCAATGGCCCATTTTCAAGAAATAACTTTTCTTAACTGGCATTAACCATTTAAATTATTAAAATAAATGTAAAAAAAAATGTAGATTAAAAAATAATAATGAATCGTGATGACTTAACAATACCAAATTTCCACAAACAAATCGAATTCCTTAAAATTAAGACCTGGAATTCAAAAGATGAACACTATCCATTGCATTTTAAATTCAATGGGAAACACTCTTTTTTAGCTGTTCTTCGTAAGGGGTATAAATAAAATATAAATAACTGAAAGGCAATTAAAATAATTCAAATATTATTATTATTTACCCGTCCCGTTTCGGTTTTAGATTAAGCAAAACACGTTTAAAAATAAAAAAAAATACATGGTCTACCCTCGATATTAATAGAAATCGAAATTATTAATTGCGAACGCATGATACTCTAGATTTACCGCAATTTTCCTGACGAATTTGCACTTCAGTAAATTACAACTTAGTAAACAATAACTTGATTACATTATTTATAAGGACAATTTTACATTATTTCAAACAACAATTTTGATTTAACTTCTTTCGCTTAAGGATAGTTGCTCAGAAAATATAGCTTTTGGCGTCAGAGATAACACTGAAAATTACAATAATAATCTGTCAAAGGAAAATAAGGGAACTATCGTGGATCTTTTAAAATCTGCAACAGAATTCTTAAGAGCCAAGGTATTTTTCATCTTCTCTTTTTTGTAAGAAGGAGGATAGCTTAGCCGGTAGTCGAACATTCATGTGTGGTTCATAAGCATAAAGGGTTAAGACAGTAAGAAAGAAATAGGGCCAATCGTTTTTCAATTTTCTGTGTTGATACCAGAAATAAAAATGTATCTCCCTCAAAACAAAAAAAAAAGTGTTGCAATTGATAGTAATTGTTGTCGTAGGCTATTAAGGTAAGGGGTGCGATTGTTCTTGCTTTCCAGTGGAGCCATCTATGGCCAAAGATTTGACTTCTTCCACACCCATAAGTCACACCCGTTTTAGAGCGAGCCCAATTATACTTATCCATAGATAGTAATTTTGACCTGAACCAGAGAACGATCCATTTCTAACTCGGTACCCCCAGAGGTATAAGTTGTTATGAGAAAGGCCGGGATAGCCTGGCTGGTAGAGCACTGGTCCCATGTCCAAGAGGTCGTGGGTTCGATCCCAGACCGGCCGAAGACTCCCCGTGTAGTAAATGGTGACTGAAGCACGCAATGTCCTCCGTGTACCCACAACAAATCAATACCTTTGGGGGTACTGATCCAAGTGTTTCCTTGTCTTCTGGATTGGTTCAAAATGACAGAGCTACGGAGTTAAACATACGTAGTCGTAAACCTAAAAAATTGGGTCGGCTTTTCAACGATAGTTATAAAATAAAATTTGTTAGGAGAAAATGGAAGAATTTGTGACCCGACAGATTTAACGTGCACCAGTCATCATTTACTACACGGCTACTACTTTGCTACCTACACGGCTTTACTTACATTTACTACTTTGGCTGTATTCAAACTCCGTTCCCACGAATGTGAGTCCAGCGCCCTGCCAACCAGGCTATCTCGACCCCACATGTAATTTTTTTTAATCAGCATTTTGACTGAGACTAGGAAAGTGACTTCTTAATATGTGTTCATCTTGTAGTTTTCTTTAATTAACCCATATTTCTCATTATTTAGTTTTATACAGTCCCCTGGCGAAATTATTAGACTTCTATGTAAAATTTTAATTATGAGGGGATACAGCACGACTGGTTTACGCATCAATGGTGGTAATGCAATACGTGATTACAAATAGGAAATATAGATATGTATGTTTAACTATAAAAGTCTTGCTTATAAACTCGTGCTAAATATGTCATTATTAAAACAACTGCAGTGTGCCTAATCGATCGTTTATCTAGTAATAATCTTATTATTACAATCGTCTAATTTATCTTATCGTAGAATCATTTCACCTATTGATACACTAACAGTTACATAAAAGCTGTTATCACCTGATAATTATAATTTTACATAGAATCTTAAGAGTGGGTCTAATAATAATTCGACCTGAATATAAAGAAAATAATCACGTGATTTCACTGAGTCTGTTAAATTGCACACAATCTAAATAGACTGAGGGTTACAATACTAAAGAATAAATTAGGTTTATATTATTCCACAATAGCGAGGCATTGGTGACTGGATACACCAAACTATTTAAAGCGGGCAACAAAGAAAATGGAGCAGGTGCCTACACAGCGTTGCTTTACCGATCAAAGAATTAAAGTGAAATAAAGCTGAATCAATATNTTACAATCGTTTAATTTATCTTATTGTAGAATCATTTCACCTATTGATATACTAACTTAAACAGTTACATAAAAGCTGTTACCACCTGATAATTATAATTTTACATAGAATCTTATGGTGCGTCTAATAATAATTCGACCTGAATATAAAGAAAATAATCACGTGATTTCACTGAGTCTGTTAAATTGCACACAATCTAAATAGACTGAGGGTTACAATACTAAAGAATAAATTAGGTTTATATTATTCCACAATAGCGAGGCATTGGTGACTGGATACACCAAACTATTTAAAGCGGGCAACAAAGAAAATGGAGCAGGTGCCTACACAGCGTTGCTTTACCGATCAAAGAATTAAAGTGAAATAAAGCTGAATCAATATTTTATGACACAATTGGAGGATGGTTACCATCTTTACTCAATGGTCCTCGAGAACCTTCTAATATTGTATTTAACAAGAGCAAAAATATTGCATCATATATTTTTTAACACAAAACATACCTACACTTAATGTATATAGTTCGTTCACCAGGAGTTGAGACTTGGCTCCACCT
Organism: Parasteatoda tepidariorum; assembly: GCF_043381705.1. Taxonomy (NCBI): domain Eukaryota; kingdom Metazoa; phylum Arthropoda; class Arachnida; order Araneae; family Theridiidae; genus Parasteatoda; species Parasteatoda tepidariorum. Next base: position 4,799,854 of record NC_092211.1, read on the forward strand.
CCTCGGACGCAGAGTTCATTTCAGCGCGGGGGGAGTAAGAGGAAAAACATCTCCGTTGTTGAAATTGAGACAACCCTTAATTTGCGACAAACACAGACAGAAAGTGAATTCACTTACTTTGCTTTATCATCTGCTAATATACCTTTTATTACACTAGCTAATTAAATATAGTTTAAATTTAGAAACTGTTGTTCTCCCAGTGAAATGTCTCATAAAAGACAAACTATTCACTCAAAAGAAAGAAATATCATAAAAAAATAGTGTAAAATATCATCAAATTTATGAAATATTCATTGTTAAAAAAATGCACATAAAGTTTGCGAAATAAATATTTTTGCCAAACGATCGCCAAATAGCAATATTGTTCAGGATTGCTCACAACCTTCTCCCAAAAATAGAGAAATAGTATCGTCGCATACCACGTGATGAAGGCGGAGCCAAGTGCCAACTCCTGGTGAACGAGCTATACCTATTTCTACCATAGCCGCTCAAATGACCGGTTTCTTCATTGAATGTATCAAATAGGGAATGCAATAAACTATAAAAAGAATCTTATTATAATTAAACAGAATTGCCAACTTTTATGTATTACAAACACTAAGAATAAGAATTTTTAATTCATCGTTCAACGCATTTTTTACATATACAGGGTATTTCCATTGTGCATTTTCCTCAAACATATTTCTTCTAATTATTATTATTTCTATAATTATACGAATATATAAAAATTATAATTCGTTTAATTAATATCATGTCTTCTTAGAACTTGTGCGATTGTTTCGACATTTTTCTGGGTAGTTAGAAATGAAGTAAAGCTATCCTCATAAAATATAAGCAAAACATTTAGTGTTTGTCACTTTTTCTGACACAAAAATGCCAATCTAAAATGTTAGGTACTTTTGTTCAAATTTGAATTCGCAGTTATTCTGATTGCAACTCACTACGCAACAGTCATTGCAGAAATAGACATCTAATGCAATGCGTTGCAACTGAAACAATAATGTGCAACTAATGCAATACTTTGAACAACACGCATTACATCGTCATTTCTGAGACGACAACTTTATAAAGCAATAAATTGTTCTCCCGTTCGGATGATCGGTCGCGGTAGAAATAGGTCTACGACAAGTATTATTCGGTTAAGAAAAAAAAATACTACTAAATTGTTAGAAAAAGTCAAATGGGCAAAAACAATAAGATGATGAACACATTTTCGATGTAAATGTTCTTAAACGGTCATTTAACCGTTAGTGCTAAAATAAATATATTCTCGTGCATAAATAGAGATTGATTATCATGTAAACACTTAAATATCATCCGGAAAACTTAAAAAGTTTTTCTACGTTAAAATGAAGATTTTAGGATACTCATTTCTTCCCCAGACACCCTTTCACTAATTATAATCAGTTAAATAAAATAATTAATAAAATTGAAAGAATGACAGAGCAACTGCATTGAAAGATGTTTTATTAACTGACTTTTTGATAGGTTGACAAAATAATTCCTATCTTTTGAACTTTTTTTATTTCATTTGTTATACCCTAATGTTTTTTTTAATTATTTTAATTGGCTACTCGGTTTTGAAAAATATTTTATTATTTGAGGATTGAAATGGGTTAGCATCTCATTTTAAAAAAAAAGAAAGTTATTACATAGTTTAAAAATGCTTTAATTTATGTGCATTTAGTTTTTTGGGGTGATAAAAATGTGTTTGTTAAAATTATTGCATATCTTAAAAATGCTTTACTTTATGTATGTGAAATTTTTTAGTGCGATTTTAAGAGTTACAGGAGCCCAAAACATCTTTGTGCCCCCGGAGGTTGCTTTTAAGTTAAGGGCTGACATTTTTGAAAAGGGGAGAAAAACTATAATTCTTAAGAAAAAAATATGTTTCGTCTTTCTCTCTCACACACACGCACGTATGTATATAT
>NC_092211.1:4802152-4805299 GCF_043381705.1 Parasteatoda tepidariorum
TTTTATTTTCATTTCCTAAAACAAAGAAAAGTGCCACTCTAGTTTTGAAGTAAAAAACAATTTTTGAAATAATCCAACAGTTTATTTTCTATTAGTCACTGTATCTAGTGATGATTGAGAAAAATCGAAGTTCGCTTATACTAGAAGACATAAATTTCCTATCTTTTTCAACTGTCAAAAGGTATAAGTCCTAAAATTTTTAAGATGCTGTCATTATTTCAATAAATACTTACGTTTTTATTTACACATCCTGTACTACCTCAGAGTTTACACCTCGAAAAAAGAGTTTATACACTTTTCTAATTAAATTAATAAACCAAGAATTTTAAAAACTAATGTATCAAAAAACATTAATTTTCTCAATTGTTGTGTTTTGGACTTAACCGCATTGACTTCTGAGCGACTCATATATATATATATATATATATATATAGGCCCTGGCCCTCTATGGGCTGTCGTGCCTTTATATATATATCCCATGCTTTTCTGCCATGATATAACATATTTTAATTTGTCTCGTATTCGTTTCTATATTAAAATGTATCACTTCTTATTTTCAAATATATGATTGAATCCAATATTTCTTATTACATATTAGAAAATAATACACTTAATGAGGTTTATTCCTTTGATATTAAAAACAGTTATTATGAATCATGATTTAAAAATATATTAAATCATTATTGCAAGTTCGGAAATTATGCCCTCACACAAACAGAACTATTGAAAATCTCGCTATCAGATCTGTACAAAAGATGGACACTGTATGAAACATGAGAATTATTTCATTTATAAAACCACTGCAAATTTACCGATGTTGCTATCAATTATTAAATGCAACATGAAAAATAAATATCGCAATCAAAACCTGAAGAGTCCAGAAAAAAAGCTTCGATTTGAAACCACCGCAAAAAGAATTGAAGGAAGAAAATTCAAAAATGAAATTAAAAGGAAGTAGAACGATGTTCTTAAAAAACATATTTTAACTACATATATATCCATATTTTAACATATATCAAAATACATGTTGCGTAATTATTATTTCGTAAATATTTATTGGTTCCAACAAATAATTCTTAAAAATTCTAGATAGAATATTTTAGCTTTAATTTATGTAAAAATGCATCATTAAATTTGTTTGAAAATCATATTTTATTTATGAACAATATTTCGTTTTAGTCCAGAATTAACCTAATAAAAAATCCTAAGCCTAAAAACCGACCCAATTTTGGTGTTTACGACTACTAATGTTCAAAACTCCATGTCATTTCGATCCCAATCCAGAACACTCTTGGATCAAGTAATGGGAGAAAATTTGCCTTTGTGGAGGACTTTTTGAAGGAACTAACCCGCATTTGCCTTACATGGAGAGGAAGACCACGAGATCCTCCCACGGTTAGCCTGAAGGCAAGGGGACTCTAACCCGTGATCCACTGAGGATATTTCAAGTCAACACTGTGGTTGGTGCAAGCCGGATGCGGAATTCGTATCTACCAGCCATCGCTGAGATTCGAACCCGGTTCGAATCCCAGCAACCATCACGACTCCATCAAATTTTTATTAAAAAAAATTTTTTTTTAGGAAAATTGCACACTAGATTCCTAGTTTTTTTCTGCTATGAAACACTAAATGTTCGAACTTTTATTGGTGGAACCCCGGCATTATATATGTAAGGAAAAATAATAATAATAATTTACAGCTGTAAACTTACTAAAAAAAATTACTACTAATTATTTAATGTGAAAAATGAGATGCACATTTGATATAATGAATTTGTTCTTATGTTGAAAATGACTAAAGTAAGTCAAATTATAATTTTAAAAAAAAAAATGATATAATCGTTTAGAACAGTTTTATAAGGAAAACGTAATTTTTTTTCTTCTTGAATTTAGTTATTTTATATTGAATTGAATCATTCGATGAGAAATACTTATTGAACTTTTTATAAATGCATATTTTTTTCATAATTTATTCAATATACTGCATTTTTTTTCAAAGAAAGAATTTTGCTTCTCTTTTTCATCGGCATTTTATCTGCATTTTATTTTTTTGGTTCATATGAACCAAAATATTAAATTAATTACGGATTATTGATTGGAAAAAAACTATAATTATTACTGGTTGAAGTCATTTAAAACTTTCGGAACCCCTGCCACAGAGCCCTACAATTAAGGGAAACACTATTGGGAACACACAAATAATTCTTGCTGAAAGCGTTTCTCCCCCCTTCACCTTTTCCTGCAGCGAACTTTTATTGATTACGCGGTATCGAATGAAAGGAATTTTATGTTTATCTATCTATATATACTTCCTAAGAAAGGTCCTCACATTAAAATCTCGAATTTACGTCAACAAGAAAAGTATAAGACTTTAAACTCACCGTTTTAATGAGAAATCGCATTCTAAAACCACAGAGGAAATATTTGTACTAATAATCCAAATCGAGTTCTAAATATTCGTAAAATACAGTAAAAAGCAATTTAATTTTTCGAATTAAAAAATATGTACACAAATTTGAAGAAAGCTAATGATACTGATGAAATGGTAAAAACGTTAATTCATGCAAAACACAAAACATAATACAATACGATCGCGCCAAGGAATGGAACTTAATTTGAAATCAGACTTTTTCACAGTAGATAAGGTTTCAAACAGCAATTAAATCGTCATTAAATGAGTGAGCGTTGAAAAAAAAAATGAAAAACTAAACCGTCCCATAAAAAAAAAAATCGAAATTGAGAATTTAATATTTTGGCATTTTCGTAAAATGAGCGGGAATTTTATTTCGAAAATCACTTTTTGCTTTCAGTTTCAGCGTTGATAGTTATGAAAATAATTATTAAATTAAAAAATATTAAATTTAAAAATAGTTATTATATCACTTTTCTCGAAACAATGTTTTGGAAACTCATCTAGAACTTTTTATCTAGAACTTCTAGCGGAAAATATGTGTTCTTTATGAGGGATAAAAGTAAATAATAAATCAATATAGAATAACTTTACATAGAATCGATATAGAAGTTAACGTGATAAATTTAAAAAAATATAAATCCCAACGATTTTTCGTTATTACACAGTCAGACCTCGGTGTAGTGAACTCCACTTCAAACCGTGGTTCTCTATATCCAATATATCCCAAAACATCTT
>NC_092211.1:4806446-4832463 GCF_043381705.1 Parasteatoda tepidariorum
TATATATATTCTTTTTTTTTACAATAACCCACTTGGGCATCATCTAAGGGCAGATTTGTTGGCCACTCTTTTAGGGGCACCCTATTAGGTGGGCCAACGTTGCTCCCATAGTAAGGACAGATACTACAGCAAAGCAAAGAACATCCATGCCGGGACTCGAACCCAGAACCTTTCTGATGCAAGGGCAGCACAGGCCGGTCGGCTATCCAAAATATATTAAATAGTATAGTTAATCACACTTTTTTGCTGTAGTTTAAATAATATTGTTCATAATATGCTTTTATAAATTATTAACAAAATAAATATGAAGTGTCTCTCCACAGTGAAGCTCATTTCTTCCTGGGACTAAATTTTTAATCGGAAATTAACATTCAAATATTTTCCTTTTAACGATGAATTTGTGAATGAATTTTTCAAAAGTTTATTATTATTTTTGGAATATTTTTAAGTATTTTATTTTGTTTTTTTGCTGTTTTTTGTTGTTAAGTATTTGTTTTGTTTTTGTATTTATATTGGAAAACGTTTCTTTCGCAACTGCCAGTTTTTGGATTATTCATTTCACTTAAATGACGTTTGACATCATTTCTAATTAAAAGTTAGATATTTGTGACTTCTTAAAAAAACTTACGAAAAGAAAATTTAAGAATTCCTTATAAAATAAAATAAAAAAACAAACATATTTTTCATAATTTAAATATTTTGGTTTCCAAAGAAACATTTTTCTCTCATTTTTTTTGTGATTTAAAATATAGAATAAAATTTATTTTTTTTAATGTGTCGATTAAAATCTTCGATTTCAAGAAAAATAAAGAGTTTAGATGAGTTTGAATTTTCCCAACTTCAAAGCTCTTTTTAATACTGTAAAAACTTGATGAATTTCTCTTCTGAAATCCAATTTTATCCACACAAACATTTTTATTTTTTAACCTTTTGACTACTTCTGGTATAAGATGTGGACCGGAATGCCATCATGTTGAACTCCGTACGCGAAAAAGTAGTTTTAATCTGGTTCATGTTTCAAAATTAGAACATATATGCCCTTAAGGCACTGAACTGTCAAAGTGAAGAACAGGGGTTCGATTCGCCTAGCACACCCAGCTTCAAATCAATTGGTTACCTGGGAAGTGAAGGCGACTTGTGCGCAACGCTGACCGTATTGCCACAGTCATGCCACGAAATGGTGAAATATTAACTTCTATACCCATCCCTGCCTTTCAATGAGCTGGTGAAGGAATGTTCTCTCTCTTTTTATCTATCGATATATATAGTATATATATATCAGTTCAAAATGTAAAGAAATCATGGAAAAAATTACAGAACAATGAAAAATGGGAAAAAGAAAAAAAAATTCGGAAAATAAAATGTGCAATCTTTTCATCAGCTCACACGATTATACCCGCAAAAAGGAGTGCTTTCTAACATTGTATCAATACAGCCAAAGCAAAATATATCAATACAATAGTTTTTTTAATTTTTTTTTCTTTTTGCCTTTTTTGTATTTATTCATTATGCTATATACTTATATCTATGTATCTATTATTTTAATACTATACTATATATCTATACTATACTATACTATATATCTATACTATACTATACTATATATATACTAGCTGACCCGGCAAACGTTGTTTTGCCACATGAATTATTTCTATAGTATGAAAATATAGCTTATATATTGTAAGTGTGTGCGTATGTGATATATGAGTGGAAGAGGCATGGAGCGCTATGAACGATGACGGAATGTGAAAATAACAACACACCAAATAATTTTTTTTTAAATTTATTGTAACTTTTTTTAATAAATTATATATACAACGAATTCTGAAAATATTAGTCAAAAATAACTGGAGATCCAACTTTGAGTACTAAATTATGCGGTGATATGCCAGGTAAATTCAATGAGTTTAAAAGCTCTGTTGGAAAATTTGCAGCTTCAATGGGATTGCAAACTGCATCAACGGATTTATATGTCACCAAGTTACCTGGCAATAACTGTTGCATCTACAGATTCAATTCGTTGGTTCGTTCAATAAAGTTGCAGCAATGCCAGATGATGCAACGGCCAACGCGATGCCATTATTTGATCGTATTTCACCGAGAATTAGCGAAATAATTAATGTTTTGCCAGTTCCACCTGGTGCATCAGGAAAAAAATTCNTTTAAAGTGTCGTTCTTACTGCACTGCTGAAGTGATTTGTTATTCTGGGTTTCGATTTGTTAGTTACCAAGGATGTTTTCTTGTATTTATTTACTTATTATATATATATATATATATATATATGTATGTTATGTGTGTGTGATATTCATATTATACCATTTACCAATAAACACTAATACTCTTCAAAAACACACTAATATTTTGTTAACTAATTTATGTTAATAATTTAGTTAACATAACATTATGCTAACTAAATTATGTCAATAAAAAAAAATAAAAAAACAGATAAGTAGACTGATTTTGCCAATGTTCTTTCTCACTGACTTATTGAATATTTTAGAACAAATATTTTTTCTAGAAAGAATACTTACATGAACCCAAAAGCAGGCCTCTCTAATAAATAATTCTCAAAAAACCACATGTTGAGGGCAGGAACAGGTGAAGGCTTCGTTTATACTAGGGGAGGGGGGAGGGGGATCATTGGACCACCTGTTCTGCATACCCGAACACTAACTGGAAATTTATACTAGTCAATGCCTTTTATGCCAGAATCCCAACAATCTTTTAATCTTGAAAAACCATAGTGAAAAAAAAAGAAAGGTAATTTTTAAATCAAAGCTAAAGCTTGCAATTTAATATAATCGAATTTTTTTTTTACAAAAAAGAAAAATATAATACAGTAGCTTTATTGGTACTTTTTACCATTAGCAAATTTTATAATTTTAAACAACGATTATTTCAAATATATATAATATTTTGCAAAAATTTTTTCAAGCAATAATAAATCTTTTAAGATAATAAATTTAGAAATTATAAATCTTGAATCGTTATAACAAATCTTTTTAAAAACAAAAAGTACGCTTGTTTCATTTTTTACAAACAAGAATTTTAAGAATTTTTCTCTTCAAACTCCAAGTATGAAATGTAAGTATTTACTAAATAGCAGAAAAAAATAGGTGGGCACTACATTTACGTATATATGCCAAGGCCGGAATCACGTATAAACTAAATAAGCTGTAGCTTGGGGCCCCGAGATGACAAGGGCCCCCAGATTCTACTTTCCCTCCTCTTTTTTTAAAGTTTTATTCGGAGCTGGGGCCCTCAGAAACCCAAAATGCATTTTTTTTCTTTCTTACATTGTCGGACATAATAAATATAAATAAATGACTGAATAAAACAAAAAACTTAGTTGTCATTTGTAGGGAACATATCATCTTTCAAGCAATTTGAGTATTAATAAATTATTTATAAATAAACAATTTTTTAGTTTAAAAGGTAAAAAAGTTTTTTTTTGCCCCATCATTCGATCATCAGACTATTTAATATCTGTTTCTAAGGATCAGAATTCCCTTTTATTTTACTTTAAAATTGTACAAATGATATATTTAATGCTTTCATGTGATATGCAGCAGTTTTAAATAGCACTTTAAAATATCTAAAAAAGGACAGAAATTGTTAGCTCAGAAAAAAATTAACTAATACTTTTGAATAAGAATTTAAATAACTACACACGTTTGTTTTGCTATCTCATTCTATATAGCATTATTTACTATTAATACTGTTGTACTAATACTGCTGTACTAATTAGTACGTTTGTTTTGCTATCTCATTTTATGTAGCATTATTTAGAGCAGACAGTTGCGTGTGGGTGTGATGATCACGTAATAAAAGAGGCATACAAAAGAAGCAAATTTCATTTCAATTAAAATCCTCAATATTATATTTTTAAACTCCTCGAAAATATAGTAAAAGAGGTATACAAATTAACTGCCGCAGACAAATTAATATTAAGTAAGAACGAAACAAAAATGATATCGAAATATATGCTGAATCACTAATGAGACCGGGATGAAAGACATCGGAACCTATTTGATTGAATAGTATAACTAGAAGGTGTTTCTAAAATTCTGAAATCTATCAGGCTTTAATTTTTTTTTTTCTGTCACAAACTTTATCAGTAATTAAAAATAATAAATTCCTTAGATTTCAATATTGGTTCTGTTTTTTCGTTGATTAAATGTTAAACATTAACAGATATTTGTCTTTCAAAACATTTCATTCTATAATAAGATAATTATTCTACAATTGTAATTATCTAAAACTAATTGCTAATTGATACAAAGCTTTAGTATGTTCCATTGATATGTTGAATGCTCGTTTTAGCTGGAGGCCCGGGACAGTTGCTCTTTCACATCCTATCCACTATACACAATCAAGAGCAAAGCTAATACTTTAAACCCGTTTGACATTTATTCTCTCTGATATTTAATAGACCCTTTAATAAATCTTTAAAAATATAAGCCAAAAATTTACATAAATAATGACATTTTTTTTTCTTGCACTAAAATTTAAGAAATGTACTGAAAATAATTAAAAAGAAAGCAAAAATAATGAAGAAATATTTTCAATATAAACAACAGTTAAATAATATCAGTTTACGAAATGTTCTTTTTATTTTGACAAACAGTATTAATATAACGGCCCTCACCTGCTCCAGGGACTGCTGGATTGGGTTCAAAATGACAAGGCTACGGAGTTGAATATTAGTAGTCGTAAACTCGAAATTGGGTCGGCTGTGCAATGACTGTTATAAAATAAACTAATAAATTTGGCCGGGATAGCCTGGTTGATAGGGCGTTGGACTCGTGTTCGTGAGAATGGGAGTTTGAATCCAGCCGGCAGAAGAATACCCATGTATAAAATGGTGACTGGTGCATGTTAAATCTGTCGGGGTCACAAAGTCCTCCAAGTTCTCATAACAAATAAATACCTCTGGGTACTAATCTAGCAGTTCCCTTGTCTTCTGGATTGGGTTCAAAATTACAAGGCCACGGAGTTGAATATTAGTAGTCGTTAACTCGCAATCGGGTCGGTTGTGCAATGACTGTTATAAAATATACTAATAAATTTGGCCTGGTTAATAGGGCGTTGGACTCGTGTTGGTGAGAGTGGGAGTTTGAATCCAACCGGCAGAAGAATACCCATGTATAAAATGGTGACTGGTGCATGTTAAAACTGTCGGGGTCACAAAGTCCTCCAAATTCTCATAACAAATAAATACCTCTGGGTACTAATCTAGCAGTTCCCTTGTTTTCTGGATTGGGTTCAAAATGACAAGTCGAATTTGCATATTTTCTACGCACATCAATCTTTGCATATTCTCTACGCACTTTCAAAATTTCATGTTTCTAAGTCTTATAGATTTTGTAACGTAAGAAAAAAACATTTGAGAAAAAAATTCGCGAAAAAATCATAAAAAATTGCAAATAAATTCAAAATGAATCTAAGAAAAAAACTCTGTTAAATATATAGTGGTTCAGCACGCCAAATTTTTACTCTGTGCTTAAAATGTGTTTCTTTTGTAACTTTTTCCCCTAATTCTAAAAATATGTGCAATAAAAGAAAGGTTCTACATAATAGTCTCATCACAATTAATATATTTAACGATAAAGTAATATTATCAAATTTTTTAATAATATAATGTTAATACTCAGCAATAAAAAATGACAGTTTTCTTTAGGGGTATAGAAATGGAATTGAACTTATAAGGGCCCCATCATTTTCAGTAGCTTCGGGCCCCACCAAGCTTAAATCCGGCCCTGATATATGCCCTACGTCAAACTTATTGTATAATTTCTTAATGTATGCGGTTATTTTTGTAATAATTTCACATTAATATAATTTCATACTTTAAAAAAATAGAAGGAAAAAAAAAGATTAACAACTTGCTAAACGCCATCTATCAGAAGCCGCTGAACTGTTAGGTTGCGTCAATACTAGTAAACGTTTCATTTCATTTCAATAATTATTATTTTTAATTCTTATATGACTGTTTTGTACTCTATTTTATGTGTTTTTTATTAAATTCAATAAGCGCTAACCGAAATCTTAATTTTTTTAGCACGAACGGTTTGAGATATTTCATATTAAAGCGATGGAAGGCCGATTCAGAGATCCCAGCATTTTCACTAAAACATAAAATTCCTTTCATTTCAATAAAACATTTTCCCCAATTCATCCTCCAGTCAATGGGTGTTACTTGATAGTGTAGTTACAGAATAGTGTTGATAAATAGTTAAAAATATATATAAATATTATAATAAATGCGAGTCACCACATGGGCATTATAAAATCTATAAGCAATATTTTCAGAAGCAAAAAAAAATTGTTTGATATTCTGAATAGAATATGGGTGCAATGAAAAAAAAAGAAAGAAAAACTTTAAAAAAAAAACATCAAATAAGATATTTTACTTAATCAAATGATTTTAGTCATTCTTCATCAAACATCACATGGTTTCAATGAAATTAAAAACAGGTATAAAAAAATACTTGTGATTACATAATTCCTCATTCTAAAATAATTCGATAAAACAGAACCTCACGACAAGAACAAATTCAAGTGATATTTTCTTTCGTTGGAAAAACTATTTTGGTTACATTAACTTATAAAAGCTTCAATGGACTATGTTCTTAAAGCGACATTCAACAACTCTTCTTTATTGTAGCCACTTTTAAGGTAAAAATAGAAGTCTGTGAAAGTTTAATAAATAAAGTTAAAAACTAAAGTCAGAAAAACTTTTTAATTAGCCATGTTTGGTTCTGCTCATGCGATAATCGAGTCCTGCATATAGCCAGTTACACTGAAAATCTCCTCTGTCTCCCATGTTTCCAGCAATGTGAAATCTCATCATTTTTATTATATTTAAATCATTAGCTTTAAGTTCTAAAATGTAAGATCAAAATTAATTATTTTTCTTTTGAAAATATTAATGATAATGCTTTCAAATAAATGTTTGGTCATTTAGCGGGATCTTGCTTGTCAGGAATCAAGAAGTGCGGAAAAAAGCACCTCTCTAACCAGTTGTTGTCTTGGAGGTCAGAAAGGCAAGTTTGTTCTTGTTTTCAGGTGGCGCCATCTATGCAGAAGAATTCGACTTCTGCCACAACCCGTTTATATATATATAGAGAGAGAGTGGACCCATTCATACATCTCCACAGATCGTAATTTTGAATTGAACCAGAAAACTACCGTTCTCCAATGCAGCACCACCAGAAGTATAATTTGTTATGGGAACATGGAGGACTTTGTGACCTGACAGAATTAACTTGCACCAGTCACTATTTACTGTACGTAGGGAGGGGGGGGGATTTTCAAGTACAGCTCCCTGCCAACCAGGCTATCCCGGTCCCTCACTAACCAGTGATTCCTATTTGTAATTATAGGTGTATTAATTATTGTTATAATCACAACCCTATTTGTAACTATATAAATTTAACGTCCAAATAAATTTGTGCCGTTGAACGCGACTTTAATAATTTGAACGTAATTAGGTATTCTTTAAAAATTAATTTATAATTAAAGTTAAATTTTTATTTGACTGAAAGGAACTTTTAATACTTTTTATGCAGTTAAAATATACATAATAGTATATTTATAAATATTGCGTCAATTAACAGATTTATGATATTTTAAAAATATTAACAAACATGATGAAACATTACAATTTAATACAATTTGAAAAAAAAAAAAAAAAAAACTAGTTGAAAAAGTATTGTAAGCATATTATTATCACAACTCAATAACTGTAATGAACAAAATTTGTAACAATTTTAAGTTGCTTAAGAGTCCTAATAATTTTGTTCAACAGTATGAAGTGCAAATATATAAATTAATATATTTTGCTTACTAGTTAATTATATTATTATTTTTAAAAAAATATCTAATATGGTTCGAATTTAATCCCATAGAACTCTGACTTAAATTCATATACATACCCTGTTAAATTCATATACATACTTACAAAAGAGGTGCTTTTTAACCGGAAATTTTTCGCCAGTGCTTTTTTCTGATACTTTTTTTTTTTCTTTCTCGATAGCTCCTTTTATCATCTTCGGCTTAAATTTCACTCATTTCTTCTTCAAATCAGTGAACTGTAAATACAACTAAAATAGTACATTTTTTGATTTAGAATTATTTCATACATATTCTAAACGTAAGAACTGCTTTAAAAAAAAAAAAAAAAAAGGCTGTGCTTGTTTAAACAGAAGGCAGGCGGCAATGGAAACTTTTTTGAAAAAAATCCGAATGATAGGGGAGAGGGGGGGATTGGTTAGAATAATTTGATTCATCTCTCCAGAACAGTAGAGACGATCACTATTTTTAAAATTAAACGTCTAATTCTAATCGAACCGTTGAAGTCGAATTTAATGAATTGAAATCCCTCTTTTGATAAAAATGTTCTTTAAATCTACATTTCATTTTTTACCTTCGCTCCAGAGATTTATTTAGTGTAGTTGTCACCTTTTTAGAACGATATTAGTGACTTTTTCAAAACTTCACGAAAAAGAGGATTCTGTTGCTCATAAAGAAGAACAAAACTATAGAATTTAATACTACTTTTACAACTAGAGGAGAAAGTATACTTATTGTTACATAAAAATTCAATAAGTGGAATTATTTTTAAAATATAACCGTCGTGGAACAGCCGACGATTCAAAACAAAATTATGAAGGAAAAAAATAATTTTTTTTCCTCGTATGACAGGATGACTTTAAATGCTCTTTTCTTTATTAAAAATTCTTTTATTAAAAAAATATTTTTGTTATGCATTAAAAGTTACTCCGAAATTTCCGCAGTTATAGACGTAAGGCAGAATTTTTAAAATTTTTTTTATAAGAATGTTCATATGAATATTTAATCTAAGTTTACGAAATGTTGTGCAGTTTACTGCATATAATAAGCAAAGTAATGGATGTTTTGTCATAGGGAGTTTAAAAAAAACTCTTTTTCGTTCGTAACTTATTGACGGTAATTCTAAATTCTAAGTTCAAACCCCTGTACATTCCAATGTAAAAGGTTAATTGGCCTTGAAACTACCCCCACCTTCTAGAATTCTTTAGTGGGAAAAGGTAGGCGGAATTTTTACGGGAGGGGACTAAGTTTAATCTGCAAGGTCACTCAAGGTTATAGATTTTCATGCAGAGAAAAGTGTTAATATAGTCACTTTATCTATATATTTGCGTAAACACTTTAAAATTGAAAGCAACTTTTATAAATCAGACACAAAGTTACTAATTATTTTTGAACACACACAATGATAAGCACCGGAAAAAAAAAAAGAACACCAGAAAATCACTTCTTCGGATATTAAGTTCGATTAATCTTGTTTAAGTTTCAAATTTCCTAGTAATTTTTTCTCTCCATACTTTCATAAATAATTTAAATAAATACAACGGAACACAATTTCAACAATAATAATACCTGAAGAATTTTATTTCTTTTATAAAATGGTTATTTCAGTCAGACTCTCAGCTGACTATTAATTTGCAATAACTCGACTACAATAATAATTTAAAAAAAAAATTTTTTTTTCAAAAAAAAAAAAATTATATATTTGAAATATACTTGTCATTGAAATTTTTTTTCCCGTTGTTCAGTTGGACTTAAGTTAAATTGTTAATTACAAATAATAGCATTTAGACCTTTGTATTAATTGCAATAAAAAACATTAAGATTAACTACAAACTGTATATTTAGGTTAAAATCAGTTTAATGTTAATTATATTCGCTCTTAAGAGCAACAATAATTTAAATGAACAATTTTATAACATGTTCACACTTATATTTTAGATCCAAAATCTAGAGGTATAAGCACATCAATCCATCGTTAGGCTATTAAATTCATTAGTCATAGAAAAGTTGTAATTTATTTTAGAATTCTTTGCATCAAAACTTAGTTTTTTTTTTTGGTTGTATTACATGAACTTTTTTGTGGGGGCTTTCTTTTCCCCAGGATAACCAATTTGAGCTGGACTGATTGATTAAGAAACCAAGTTTAATTTGAAACTGACTTATAGGAATACTTTACTATATTAATTAATACAAAGTATTGTTATAGATAATGTATCGATTAACAGTACTCTCACAAAGGGTTACTCTTCTGATGAATCAAAAATGATAAAGTACTTCAATATAATACAATTTTTTAAAAAAATAACTAGTTGAGGAAGTATTAATTTGTATAATATTATGTCACAAAACAATGAACGTAATTAGCTTAGAGCAATTTTAAATAACATCTAATTTCATTTTAATAAAAATTAATTACATTAAATATTGGCCCTATTGAAGTCAGTTGTTAAATTCAATTCCGTCCATCCTGTCACTAAATTCAACTATTAAAGTTAAAATTTCCAACTTTTTTTCTTCAAAATAATGTGCAATTTCTTTCCATCTATTCAAAAAAATACATTTGGTTAAACATACTCTTAAGTTAAGATCCCCAATTGAAAGTAAAGCTTCTCACGCTTGTTTTAACACAATTTAATGAAAAATATATATATGGAAAAAGCAAGGAACGTTACACTTCAAAGAATTTTTACCACCTTTGAAAGAAAAAAACAATTTTAACTTATTGATCAAAATAAATAAATAAACAATAAAAAATAATTTTAAAAAAAAATGCCAATAACTAAAAATAGAGAAATAAAAAAAATTACGATTCATGAAGAAAACAACAACTAAAGTTAACGAAAAAAGGAATTGTTTTACGAAAAACCAGTGGGATACTTTTTTAAATATTTAATTTTCACAACTGATGAAAATGATGCTGTAATTGACAGAGATAGGGGGATGACGTGACGCAATGCTCACAATTCAATGAAATGTAAAAAATAAAATATTCTGGAACATTCTAGCACCAGTTACAGCTTTCCTGCTCATCTACAGTTCAGTCAGAGGTCTTTTACACCAACTTCAAGGGGGGAGTAATATGCCCAAAGAAGGACCTTTGACCTTCGCCAGACGGGCAGGAGTGTTCCCATCTTTCTTCTAAATACCACCCATATTTTTTTTCTTTCTTTCTCCAAACCGAAAGTCAACATCTGTCCCTGCCGGCCATATTGAATTGGAGGTTAAATTTCAGCGCGCAAAATGGCGAAATATTGAAAACGTAAACAATGCATGTTATCTTCTAAAATTCTAAGTGGTTAAATCTTTATTAAGAACGATTTAAAATGAACTTCCTCTTCATTCGTAGCCTTTTTAAAATCAAGTTTGTATTATATCTTGATTCACATAATAATCTGAACTATTCGTTCTTTTTGAAATCTAATATCATTAAGAATAATCTGAAATTTTTGTTCTTTGTTGTCCTAAAATCTCATTCAACGATTTAAATTGTATTTCTTCATCCACTGCCTTTGAAATCTATTTGATTAAATCTGAAAAAAAAAAAAAAAATGTTAACTGAATTTCATTGTTATTTATTAGTCATCAAATCTGACTGGTTAAAAATCATTAGGAATAACCTGAAATTTAGATTCTAGGAAAAAAAGGTACCTGTGTAGGAAAAATTCTGTAGGGGAAAATATTTGAAATGAGAAGATTAGATTGAAGCGCTTTTTGCTGTTCCGTGCATGGTTTTTTTNCGACTCAAATTAAAAAAAGACAAATACTTTCCTTTCACCTCAATTAAAGAATAACCTTCCTCAATCGGCTAATCTGAATATCAACACCCTTTTTCAAAAAATATCATTTAAATAAAAGATAGCATATTTTATATTAAATCTTCCCCTTAGAAAAATAAAAGCAATAAAGAAATTAAATACACCCAGCTCATAAGAAAAGAAATACCGCGACTCTAATTAAAAAGGATCAATACTTTCACCTCCAATCACGAATAAACATCCGACACATAAATCCTCCCAACTTCCCCGATTGGCTACTTTAAGCCTCACATTAGCAACTTCTTCACAAAATAGAAAATAACACATTTTTCACTTAAAAAAATTACAAAAAAAAGTAAAACATTATTGAAAAAATTAATTAGTATCTTCCCGCTTTAAAAAAATAATCAAAGAAGAATAAATAAATGAAATTTAAAAAAAAAAAAGCGTAATACAACCAGCCCATACAACCCCCCCCCTTACCTCAATGATCTAATCTGAATTATTACAGATAAAAAGAAAATTCATTGAAACAGCGAGGTGCATTCATGCTGCCCAGAAAGCGAGAGGGGAAATATCCCTACAGATTTTCCCTATGGAGGTACCTTTTTTACCGGGACCTTTTTTTCCAGGGACCCTTCTTACCGTACCTTTTTTTCCAGGGACCTTTTTTACCGTCTACCGAATTTTATCTTTGTCTCTTAAAATTTAATGGGTCTTAATATTAGGAAAATTTTAAATTGAATTTTTTCAATTAGTGAAATTAAATAATCATTTGTATGCGTAATTAATTATATTATTTGGAAAATAACTATAATAAATCTACCGGGTTGTTCGCTCTTTCAACTTCATTATGAAGCAAGTCACATATTTTATAAATGCATAAAAGTATATTCCAGTCAACTTCAAATTAAACTTTGTATCTTAATACAATAGTATTTTTCGAATGAAAAAAAGAGCTGTTTAAAATTTTTAATTTTAAAAACGAAATTACTTTTTTTTTAAAGTTTATTCCAATCAACTTCAAGTTTGTATCTTAATACGAAATAATTTTTTAAAATTATTAATAACTGTCAAAGAAGTTTAAATTAAAAAAAAGAAATAACTTTTTAAAATTATTGAGGGAGCACGTGTCTCT
Organism: Parasteatoda tepidariorum; assembly: GCF_043381705.1. Classification (NCBI taxonomy): domain Eukaryota; kingdom Metazoa; phylum Arthropoda; class Arachnida; order Araneae; family Theridiidae; genus Parasteatoda; species Parasteatoda tepidariorum. Next base: position 4,819,195 of record NC_092211.1, read on the forward strand.
ACTGACTCATGCAAGACACTACTTGATACATAAGAAAATTGTTGAGAACCAAGAATAATTGTAGGATTGCATTCACTGACTAGCATCGATGATGTTATCTTTTTTGGAGAACTTTTTTTATAAAACAAAGGAAAAATATGCTTTTGTATTGATATAATATAAATCACACCACTTATATTATATATTGCAATTGCATTAAAGTATATGCCAATCAACTTCAAATTAATCGCCGGCCGAGTGGTTAGCGCGTCTGACTGCGGAGCCGATGGTCGCGGGTTCGAATCCTGCTCAGGGCATGGATGTCCTTTCTCCTTTATGTGTGAATGTGGCCCGCCCTATAAACAGGTTTGTGTGACGGGGTCGACGCTGCTTCGCCACAGGTGCCTACGGGGTAACGAGAAGAGAGTAGCAGTTCTGTGGCCAATGGGACAATGAAATAATTTAAATGACAAAGGTCAAGACGGGAAAATAGCCGTCCGCGCGGACGTCGGATTCGAGAAATTTGTTGTCCGCGGGGAATTTTTGACCGGACGGGCTGTTTTTCGAGCCCTCCATTGTTAAAAAAAAAAAAAAACTCGCAGCGCGCATTTCTTTTTATAAACATAGAATTTTTTTTTTTAAACATTCGATTTTGATAGAAATAATGACTATTTATCATTTGTTGAAGGAAAGTATTTCTCTCTTGCTATGTTTATTTTACAAGCTTGTAACAAAAAAAATAAAGAGATTAGACGCGCGCGTGGTCAGATAAAATTTTTAAAAATATTAAAAACTGAATTCAAGAGAGACAGCTCTAATGATTTCTTTCTTATCGATCGATGGAACGGTTTTTCTAGTCTCACTAAAAGATCATTGCAATATGTATTTCATCAGATGAATAAACTTCACATCGATATTTTTTCGACCCATCATTAATTCCCGATCTTTTATTGCGTCCAATAGTTTGTTTTCTAAACGAAGAAATGTTTAAAATCAAAAAATCGCATTTTAAAAAATGTATAGTTTGTCTTAAGCAAGAACACCTCTAGCCATTCGTCTGAACCCGTGGCGGTGACTATGGTATGACTATTCCAAGTAGGGTCATTGTTTAGGCCCCGGTAGACGAGAAAATCTTTTTCTTCGGTCTATTGTATTACACCCTAGAGTGTAGAGATGCTATCCTCTCTGAAATGCGCTATTCTTGTTTTCATAGCAGCAGACGGCCTTGTGGCGGGGGGGGGGGAGTTCTTTCCGTAGACAAACTATGTTTTCTCATTAAATATGCTTTGTTAACCAAATAAACAGGATGGTCATACCTTAAAATATTTCTGGATTTTTACATGGATTTGCAGTCTCACAAGAAAGCTTTCATTTTCATTCAGGGTGCGTAGTCAGATTTTTCAACAAAGAATAAGCACCTTTCAAGCACTCAAAAAATATTTTTAATCATTTTCCAAACTTTTTTTCTATCGTTTAAAATTCTTAATTCATAAACATAAAATGCTAAATATTTACAAAAATTTTACATAATCATGGTAAAATAACTAGTTTCTGATAAATATTGCAGAGAAAATTGGGAAAATCATGCATTTTTTTGCAATTTAAAATGACAAAGAAAAAATCTCTTCTTAAGATCGAAAATTAAGTATTTTTTACATACCCCGAATGTTAAAAGCACTTTTAAGGGTTGTTAAAAAATGTAATCAAAAATAAGCACTTTTTAAGAATGCTACACACCCTGTCAAGTTTTACAACTGTTTTAAGCTGCTGTTTTGGAGTATATGTATTCGAGACGTTTAAACTTGGCTTCTAGCATATCCCGGAATTTTAATATTTTTTTTTTTAATGAGAAAGTCTGGGCTGGAAAAATCTGTTTTACAAAATGTCATTAAGTTCTAATAAAGAAAAAAAAAAGATTATTACATAATATTCTACTAAAAATTTTATAAAATTAATGAAAACGTTTGCTTTGTGCCAAGTTAACAATCTTTGTTTGAATTCAATCCTAAAATTAGATTAACTACAATAAAAATTGAAGAGACTTTCTTATGGAAGCATGAAAGAGCTTATTTTTGCGTGCATCTCAATTTTGCCAAAAATATGCTTACGTAAAGTTTGAATAAATTTTTAATGCACTTACATTACACAATATATAATAGTATTATTATAAAGATCCCTCTCTAGATAAATTAAAAATATAACTGAAAAAGTATAACAGGGTGCGTAGCCAAATCTCTGAATAAAAAATAAGCAACTTTAAAGTACATTTTAAACACTCAAAAAATATTTTTAAACACTATATACAACAACAAAATAATTTTTACAGGATCATGATAAAATAACTAGTTTCTGACAAATAACTCTTTTTCTTCATTATATTAGCCACCCTAAAAAGATCGAGAGATTGTTTGGTTCGATATCAGAAGGTGGAAAATGAAGTCTGAAATGGAGGCAAAATGCAGCAGAGTTGAACAAAATTCTCCAGCTCAGTAGATGAACATCATGCGGACTCATTTCGTCAAACATGTTATATGATTGGCGCTATCATACGTTACGCCGAACGTTTAAATGACTTGAGCTGAATAGAACAATGTGAAAAATCATGCTTTTGTATAATACACAGTGAAACTCGACACTGTAAAAAAAATCTCCCAATAGAAAAGCGAAAATTAAGCACATTTTAAAAGCGCACTAATAAAAAAAAGCACATTTAAGGGCTTTTGAAAAACGAAAATCAAAAATAAGCACATTTAAAAACGCTATGCACCATGCATAATGTGTGTATTATATTACAATACATTAAGTCGAATTATTGAAATTGAGAACAATTTTAAAACTCATTATTTTGTTTAAGAGCAAGAAGTGGAGAAAAGTCCTTTCCATAAATTTTAAATATATCCTTAATTAATTAATATTATTTTATTTTTAAAAAATATTTAATTTCATTCAAATAAATATTCAATTACATTAAAATCAGGATCAACGACCCAAAGTGAATTATTAGTAGCAGTTACATAATTGCTATGGAGGTATTTCCCCTCTTTTTTTTTGTCTACCAGCTTCTGACATCAAAATACAATTCGTCTGGTTAAATTTGAGTGTTTTCAACGAACGTAACTGAAAAATGGGTGATAATAGTACACCCATTAGCATTGGAACATCACCATTGTACTATTTAAATCTTACTTTTATATAATAAAACATTTGTAATAATTTTTTTCATCTAATGAAAAGGAGGGCATTTTTAAAAAACAGAAGATTTCATTACAATGTTAAAAGCATTTTGCGTCATCAGTGGCCCACGAGATGACACCCTGGTTACATAGAGCTCTGCCCTCCATCGATAAATGATCTATTTCTGCACAGTGTTAGAACCTTGGACATACATTCGATAACATCAAAATACTCCTGACACAATCACCTCATTTCGTTTCATTCAAGTGAATGCATTTTGTATCCTGATTTGATTTGCCTCCCAATTAATTTAGTGACTTTTCTTATTTCTAACCAGTTTATTACTCATGTGACTTCGTTTTGAGAATGAACGTTGTGTTTAAGGATCACTTCCTCACCTAAACTTGTGATTCAAACGAAGTCAAGTTATTGACAAATATAATATCAGTAAAATAAATACTATTAAAAAAAACCCCCATCATAGAATCGAGTTAACATGCCTTGTATTTTTGTACACTGCCTTTACTTCCCAATCAAGCTAGTACACATAGATCTGGAAATCGGATAAGAAATAAAAAAAATAAATTATAATACAAACATAATTATACACATGTTTATTTCTGTTGAAAGAAAGAGAAATATCACAATTGGCACTCACTTTTTAGAAACAATGCAGCCAACAAAATAATAGAAGTGCAAATTATTTTTGTTTTCAAAATTAAACGTTCAATACAAAAAGTTCAGAAGTATTATAAAATACTTTATACATATTTACAAACAATTTTAAAAATAATCTATTCTGTATTTTTAAAATGTACATCCTTTTATTATAAGTTAATATTAAACTGCCATTTCTTCATATTTTATAAAGTATTTCTTTGTACAACAATGTCAATAATAAGGCATAAGATAGTCCTATTATAGAGATACCTTTGAAAATATATAAATTTACATTACAAAATTTCAATTCATATAATAGATTGCTAACTGATCAACAGGAATTGAGGGATACAGTAACGGGGAAGTAAAGAAAGAATAACATTTATAGCTGCTAACTCTACTGGCCAGTTTCTGCCTGGTCTACCATAAAAATTCTCCCAGTTTTTGCACATTTTAGAAAATTCCCTAAATTTGAGTTAGCTTCCTTAAAAAATCCCTATTGAAATAGAATTTTTGTGCAGATTCTTGTTGGCTCAAATATTCCAACAACTACCACTAATACATAATGAAGCGAGCCTCATTTATAAAATTCAGTTCATTATCTTTGGATGAATTAAATTCCTATTACTATTCAAAATTATGAATAAACATCATACGCAACATTTCAAGATCATTCAATGTGAAAACTTAACTGTAAAATATTGCAGTTTTTTATTTTATTTTGATGACTGTAAAAATCCCTAAAATTTCCTATTTGTAAAATATTTAGTATATTTTGCAAAAATTATCATGAAATTTATATTTTGTAAAATCTACCGAATTTCTCTATCTGTGTTGGCAGCTATGAATGTTGTAAAATTTTAAAATTTTGCAAAACATTAGAAAAAAAATATTTGAAGAGTTAAAAACAAACAAATAGGGTGGCCACAAACAATCAAGAATTTCCCTGATTTTTATCAAATTTTACTGATTTTTGTTATAGTAGTTAATTTCTAATTTTATACTTAAAATATATACTAAAACATTTATACTTGCTAGTAAGGTTAAAAAAATTGTTCTTTAAAAAAATTATTAAAAATTTTTTTTTTTGGAAAAAAATAAATCTTATATACTTGCTCATTTTCTTCGACTCTCTCCCTATTTTGATAAAAAATAAAATTTCTCAAATAGTTGAAATTCTTTCCCTTGTTCTGTGGCATGTTTTATAAGTGTTTATGGCATGTTTTATAAGTAAGAACCTTATACATGTAAACTGAAGAGAGTCTCTTTCAATCAATCAATCAGAGAGTTGGCAGGAGAAAAAACATCCAAGATTTCAATTATTTTATTTCCAGAAGGTAAGATAGTACTTTTAAAATTATCCAAGCGGAGCTCTAAAAAGACAAAATCCTCAAACTATATAGAACAAATTATGAAAATGATATGAATGTCATAAAAACTTGCTTTCATATTTTCTATTGAACTTCTCCAATCAAATTAAAGTGACCTATTTTAGAAATTTAAAAAAATATATGTTTATCATTACAGTCCTCAACGAAATTTCTAACAAATTTCAACAAAAATTATAATTAACTTTCAGCTCAAGATGATATAAATTCAGACAAAGTAAAATAATTTGTGGTCTTTCTTTGATATCCTACTTACTAATAAAGTCAAGTGTTTTGAAAAAAAAAGAAAAAAAAAAGAAGGCCAATCATTTAAGGTTCTGTAACATAAAAACGGAACATAAACAAGCCCAAATATACAATGCCCACCCAAAACAACCAATTGCATGATTTTGAGACCAAACATAACTTCTTTAAGTACAATATTTCTAAAATTATACAGGTTGATTTTTTCCATATCTTGAAATGATTTTCCTTCAAAGTTTATTGGGGATAAAAAAAAAAAAATGAAATTTTTAGCCTGAATTTTAAATAGTGATAAGAGATGGAGGGATAATTATTACACTCCAACTTTTAAAATTTAAATTAGCAGACTTGCTAAGCAATTTTAAACAGGAACATCTCTTTTTCAACGTATTAAATTATTTTATTCACATTTTTTAACAGAGTGCGTAGCAAGAATTTTCAACAATAAATAAGCACCTTTTAAGTATTTTTTAAACACTTTCCAAAAATAAAAAAAATTATAATTAGAATCTGTACAGCAATAAGAAAGATTTTTTTTCAATCGTTAAAAGTTCCTAATTTATAAACATAAAATCAATAAAATTGAAAACAATTTTTAAAAACTTTACATTATCATGATAAAAGAACTATTTTCTGGTAAATATTGCAGAGAAAATTGTGAAAATCATGAATTTTTTGTAATTTAGAACGACATTCGACACGGCAAAGAAAAAAATATCTCTTTAAAAGATAGAAAATGAAGCACATTTTACAAACCCTAAATAAAATAAAAAACATGTTTAAGGGCTTTTAAAAAACGTAAATCAAAAATAAACACCTTTAAGAACTTTTTAAAAACGCTACGCACCCTTTTTAACCCCTCTCGTGATTGAGTACATTTATCCTCTCAAACACTTAAATAACCTCACTTCATTTTCTACCAATGAATGGTCACAGAAAAAGATTTTTGTTACCCTAACCTACCTAGAATTATCAGGGTTGCCACAGAAAAAAAAGAACAAAAAATAGTTGCCTAAATAAGATTTTAAAAATAAAATGACTTTATTAAATGACTTAATTGTCATATTATACCATGAACCATTTAGTCAAGTGGGTTTGAGTTAAAAATATAATAATTTTTATATAAACGTTAGTGTTCTCAGCACTAAATTTTTATATCAAAATAATAAGTATATTTGCAGAACACTTTTAATTACTAGAATTCATTAAAAAAATTCCTTTTTATTTAAAAAAAAATTCTAAACATTTTTAGCATATATATATACATAATGAGAAGTGATTACTCAAATCTGAAATTCCTGTATCGTAATATCGTATTATAAATTGGGTTTTTCAAAATTGTGCAGAATTTTGTAGCAATAACCATTGAAAAGGCAATCGAGAAACAAAATGGACTTAAGATGGAATCCGAGAAACTTGAGTGCATTGAAAAGTCATGACACAATTTTGCAATATAAATTTTTCAACATATTTTACATTTCAAGAAAAAATAAATTCTGTTCAGAAGCTCTCACGGACCGCAGGTTGTCAACCCAATTTATGTTAAAAAACATAGCTAGAAGCAACTTCCCCCCCGCTTTTTCAGGTAAAAAAAAGTTGCCATATTCGCCTCAGGCTGAAAATAGTTGCATTTTAGACGCCCGTGGTAGCCCTGAATTATAACCTTTCCTACAAAGTTTTTTTGATAGACTGCTAGAAGAACTGTCATATATATATAAAAAACATTTAGAAGCATTAAAAATGTTAAAGTAATCTTTTAAAAACAGAACAAACACTCTCCAGGCAAAACCAAATTTCTCTGGATTTTCAGACTAAAATTAGAAAAGTTCCGAAAATTGTCAAAATTAACACAATTTCAGTAGTAATTTAAAAATTTGCCAACAATATGTAATAAACAATTTTTTCACAGTTACAAACCTAAAACATGATTTTAACATTTACATAATTTTATCTGCAATACTACGATTTCAATTATTGCTGGTAAGAATCGGTTTCGAAAAATGTTGGTCGTCCTAATGTTTTAATAGATACAATGGGTTCCATCTATAGAAGTAACTTAAGCACTTCTTTGTGAGAAAATATAATGAAGTCATATTCAGTGAAATGAATAACAATAATGCGCTGATATTATAATAGATTTTCAGTGTAAAAAAAAATTATTAAATGAGGATGGGAACATTTCAGTTTGACTCAAAATGTGAAAATTTTTACGACAAATAATTGTAATAGATGTAAGAATTATTTAACTCGAATCTCAATAACTGACTACTGTTACAGACAATTTTAAGACTGGTTACTTTTTGAAAAAAAAAATTGCAACTTTCTCTGATCTTTGGAACAAAATTCTCAAACAATTCCAGTTTGTCCCTGAACTGTGGGAACCCTGAATCAATTTACATTAATCCCCACTCAATTCAAAATATATTTGCAGAAAGATTTTTGGGGAAGAAAAAAAAAAAAAATGGAGGATACAAGTAATAAAGCCAAAAATAAACAACATAAGGTCAATTTACCCAGGGTTATGTAAGTTAATTTTTGGCTTAAGTAATTAGAGTGAATGGAGCTCATTCTGGATAACTCTTTACACACATACATTTATACCTTGTCAAGAAAAAGAACATACAATGATTAATTTGCACCAACATTTTAATCAATACTTAAAAAGGAAACATTTTATCACTCAAACACATAAATATTTAAAATTTTTTAACTAATAATCATATATTACATAATAAATATTAGCACCAGTTATGTGATCGAATAAATAACAATTTACAGGCATTTCAAAATTCACGAGGAAATTTTAAAAAATGATTCAACAAACTAGGAAGCATTCAATTTACATAAAATGATCTTTGCTTATTTAGACAAATGACCATTTCAAGACATATTTAGTTCAAATGATTCAATTCTGCAATTTTCAGTTGAGAAGGGAAATTGTAAAAATAACAGCTATTCTTTATCAAAATACACTAAGTTTTAAAAAAATATAATTTTTAAAAATGAAAAATTGCAACAATTTGTTATATTAATGGAACAGTTTGTTTGAAGCAGATCTTTATAGGTAAATAATTAAGTGAGAGAAATCATGTAAAATCATCAACGTGTATAGTTATGCCAACTTCAGACTTTTTCGCGTGCCTCGGCAATTCTCTATCATTGCCACCCAGCATGTATTCATTACTTCTAGACGGACTTTTTTCTTCTTGGCGTCTGAAATTCAACAAATATATATTACTCCTGCACACACGTTACTTTTAAATTTGAGCAAATTCAAAGTGACCTTAAATTTCATTCAAAAAATGTAAAAAAAATAATTTATTTTTAATTTGCAGGGCATTAAGTTTTAATTTAAATGTCTTTAAAATGCCACAAAATTCATAGAGTGCTGAAAATATCTAGAAACGAAACACAAAATAAAAATTCAACATTTGTGTACAAGGAATTTCAACTTACGTTAGTTTTAATCTTATTTTAACAACACAGCAAGATTTTGTTTTTTAATGTTTTGGTACAACATTAATTTTTGAAAAAGACAAATGTGGAGAAACTAATATGTTTAGCTTACAGAATACATTGTTTTAATTGAATAAAACTTGTTTTAATATGTTACTTTAAGTAGTTTTTGCGTAAAGTGTACCAAATAGAAACTATAGAGTGATCAAAAATACCTTGGATAAGTATTGTTTAATATATTTTCATTAAACAAAAGAGAAAAATAATTATAAGAGATTATAAATAAATTTTTATATTTACAGTGGCTTCCAAAAATGTTTGTAAACTTTTGACTTTTATTGAAATAGGGCTCTACTCATTAATTAAAATTGAAAATCCAGAATGGATATTTAATAATAGAACATATAATTTACTCTTAGCAAAACTCTTAAAAAACAAAGGAAAAGTTTATTTTTAAGAAATCAATACCTCCAAAAAGTTATTGTACACTTAAATGTTTACGAATTTCAGAATAAAAATTATTTCTTTAATTATTTTTCAATTATTTATTTGTTTTAAACTTAAGGTAACAAAATAACATTTTAATTTTCGCATTAACTTTATATTTTCTTTAATCATTTAAAAATGGCTTGCAGTCGTTATAATACAAAAGAGAGCATTTGAAAGTTGATTACTTACCATCATAAGAGGCAAATGAGTATTAATATTGCTAAATGAGTTAATTTTGTCCCATTCCACTGTGCAGTATGTGATTTTTTGTTTTGTTCATTTACGTCACACTAGAGCTGAGCAATGGGCTAATGGCGACGGCCTGGGAAACATCCCTGAGGATGATCCAAAGACATGCTATCACAATTTTGATCCTCCGCAGAGGTGATTGCACCCCCGCTTCGGTAGCCCGACGATCTGCACGCGAAGTCGAGCCCTTTACGGTAGAACAGTTTAACGAGGACCAATACCGCACACCCTCGGTCCCTACGCAGACTGATCCAAGTGGTCACCCACCCGTACACTGACCGCAGCCAGTGATGCTTGACTTCGGTGATCTGTGCAGTATGTGATAAAAAGTTTAAAAGAAGGACTTCCTACCAGCGTGATCAGAGATTAAAATTATAAAATTTGTGAAAAAAATTCATAAATTCACATTGGTAAAAGTTTCTGCAAAATTTAATAAAAAATATTTTGGTCAAATTTCACAAGACAATCTTCCTCAAATGAGTGTTCTACCTGAAGAAAATGTTTTTGAGAAAAATAAGAGGCTTCACTTTGCAAAATCGATGATAAATAGATGCCTAACATATAATGTTTTGTAGGATGATGGAAACAAATTTATCACATTGGGTTGTAAATTATGAAGCAGGAAAATTGATTATCCAAAGAATTTAGTTGGAACAGTAAAACAGAGTGATGATGTCCTTTGGTGCATATCCAGTGAAACTTGGCATAATGAATCAACCTGTTTATTTAAATACACAATTATCAGCCTTTGAAAACAACTTTGTTTTAATATCACCTCTCATCATTTGCGCCTGATGTCTTCATAATTGAGCTTTTAGCACATTACCTCAAGTGCCAATAAAGCATATATTTAAGTATAACACAATAAGGGTTAAAAAAGCTACATTTATTGACAGACTTTTAAAAGCTATTGTGAAAAGAAACTCTACTAAATGTTAATTAAACGAAAAATTAGAATAGGTGGACATTTTTTGAATGTTTATAATGGTTTTTTTGAGATAAAGTTTCTGTTGCTTTTTTAATATTGATTTCTTAAAAATAAACTTTGTTTTTTAAATATTCCATGCAGTTTCACTAAGAAAGAAATAAGATAATCGTTTTTCACCTGCAATGCTTGGCCCACACACCAATATCTTTATATTTATTTTCCCCCCCACTCATTAATAAGAATGGTTAGCAAATAGTATTTATGCACCCATGCATATAAAATAAATTATTAATTTTCAGACAAAAGAAAAATAATTCTGAAAACTTATACAGCCTTTACAAATTTTAGTTATATAGTGAAATAGGATATGCTATATTTGATTATTTAAAGTTAACAGCAAATTAGGAAAATTATTGGAAAGGAGTGTTTTTTTTTTTATTTTTTAAACGTTCAACTTTTTTTGCTTTCCCTAGAAGTTTTGAAGAGAGATTGAGTGACTTTCGGACATTTTACAAACCTAGTCAAAATTTTTAACGTAATTTTACTTTGTTAATAAGAAGATGAAATTTGCTTTTGGATACAAATATACTCACTTAATTCTTTTGTTATCAGCAGCAATTCTAATAAGCTCTAGACCTTGCATATCTTCTGAAGTCATAAAATCATCCTTGTCATCAGGATCACTTGCACGATCCTACAATAAACACATTTAACTATTAAGTGATCATTTAAACACATTCAGAAATTTCGCAAAGTTGCATCTTTTAACGTAGCAGTGTTACAAGGGGGGTGGGGTTGTAAAAATTATCAAAAATAATTTTTAATCAACAAGTGTAAAAATCAAAGTTATCTTAGCTTTATTATTTTTAATTTCCTTATTTTCTTTTTTTTTAACTAGTAGCCTTTTTACCTTTTTTTAATTAATGAAAAGCACTTCCAAATATTTTTATTTACAAAATTATTTTTACTTTTTTCTTGTTTTTGAAGTTTAATTTATGTTGCTTAATAGCCTACATATTTTAAATTAAAAAGTAATAAAACTAATATATTGAACTGTATGAAAAAGCCAAAATATTTTAATTAGTTTTTGCTTTTCTCTTCGTTGCTTACAATTTCTACATAAGGAGAAAAATTTCCATAATTACTGTAACAAAATAAAAATATAGAATTATGGCTCATTTTGTATAATATATTAATTGAAATTGTCTAACACAATTGCACTCTAACTTAGCACATTGTTTCTTTGGCTTCAAATCAAGGTAGGCCAAAGTGAGCCCAGCCCATTATTTTTCGGGTAGGCCCACCCGAAAAAACTCACTTTTTTCCAAGGCAGGTCACAGCGCTTGATCAACAGACTTCACATCAAAAGTAAAACAATTGCAAATTATTGTAATTTGAACAATAACTTCCAAACAATTTAACTCGAAAATATTAATTGAATTACATTAAGACTTGTTTTGAGAGCATATTAATGTGCTTTTAATTAGGATAAAAAAGTGAAGCAGGCATAATTTTACAAATATTTTTAAATTTAAATGAGATTTTATTTGAATATTTTAATTTTATTAATCTCAATTTTGTTACTAGTGCTTAACTTTTGATATGATATTAATTTGCATTTTTTTAAATATCTTAGCAGATTGCAATGATTTGCATTATGATTAAATTAGGGGTGCACAACCTCTGGCAAGCGGGCCAAATGCGGCCCTTCGACTACTGAAGTGCGGCCCGCGGGAGCTTCTAAACACAATAAATTTTTTTTAAAAAAATGGCAATTTTGAATCACAGTTTTAATTTCACACGTTTTGACACTATCAATTTTAACAGATTCTTTAGTAAATGTCCGTTTAACACTGTTTCTTTTAGCCGATTTTATCGTAAATATAAATGATTTTTTCCCCCGCTTTTCTACATGATTTCGAAAATCCCGAATTTTTCTTACGATGCGAGTTTTAGATCGTCGATTTAAATAATCACTTTTTGGAGCACTTTATTTGTGACGATTTCATCTTAAATCTAAGTGATTTTTTATCTTTTTTTTTCTTTGCAATTCTTTCTTTTTTGCAAAGATTTTTTTCGGCAGTTATTGCTATGTTATATTACAAAAAATTTTGTATTATAAAAAATTCCAATAATTTCATTACGACATGCAAATTTTAAATCGTGCATTTGACACGCTTCATTCTTGCTGAGTTCAACATAAGGATAAGTAATTCCCCCCAATTATTTCTACATTTTACCAAGTGATTTTGACGATCCCGTTATTTAGCTATGATGTTATTACGATTAATTAACACCCTGCAAAATTTTTTTTAAAAATAATATATTAATAGATTGATATTTGCTACATAGGGTAAACTAACCAGTGAAGGAACACTTAAGCTTCGCTTGCCTTTTAAAAAATCATATTAATTTCAAAATTCGTAATTTTAGTTAAATGACAGAACATATTTGTTACTAATTGCAAATTATGTAAAAAAATTGTAGAGAACTTACTCAATATTGTTTTAAAGTTTTGGAGGTTCAAATAACAAGTAGTAAGAAGACCAAGTGAAGGAACAGCTCTTACCAGTGAATGAACACCCAGTAAAGGAACACTTAATTTTGGTTATTTTTTAATGCTCTTTATGAATTCAGGGGTGATTGTGAGCCCAAGTCAAAATTCCGGAAAGTTTCTTGAGTTACAAAAAAAGTTTAAATTGA
>NC_092211.1:4832539-4865333 GCF_043381705.1 Parasteatoda tepidariorum
TATGAATTGTGGATATTTTTTAATTTATTTTTCAAATTAATTAATAAGTAAATTAATTATTTTCACTATTTAAAAAGTGAGGGAATGACACTAATAGTGAGGGAATGATATTTTATTTTAATACATGTTTTTATCTAAGTTACATCTACCTCAAGTTTGAAAATGATAACATACTAAGTACTTCGATCTCCGGAAACTTCCGGATCACTGTTAGCGAAAAATCCGGAAATCCGGACTTTTTCCGGAGCACAATCAGCTCTGTGAATTTATAAGCCATACAAATATTTAAAAACAAGCCTATTCTTGAAATTATAACATATAAATACTTGGAAAATGTTTAATTTTTTTTGTAATCATGAATTGAAAATTAAAGAGTCAACATATTAATATATACTGTTCATTCACTGGGAAATCTATGCCCAGTAAAGAAACATGCCTGTTCCCTCACTGGTTAGAAGTTGTTTTTTTGTATTTTTAACACACTTTTGATGCGAAACATCACTAAAGGTACAAGAAAATTAAAGTTTATCTTTTATTTTCATTAACTTAGAAAAAACCCCAGTGAAAGAACACTTCACTAGTTTTTCATCATTTGGTGATCCAGTGAAGAAACACCCTCTTATCTCACTACTTTATTATGCTATGATGCTTAAACTTCAATAACTATATTTTGAATTCTCTTTATCACAGTGAGAAAAATAAAACTATTTCATGCAATTAATTCCACTTCAAACATATAAATACAAACATTCATCTTATAATTTTTTCAAAGAAACAAGGTGTTGCAGAGATAACTCATTCAAAAATTCTTCCAGAGAAGTCTATTTGACCAGCTAATTCAAAACATTGCTAGATGACTTCCTATTGTTTGGCAGTAAGTGATTGTTACCAATCAATCTAAAGAAAAACTTTCAAATTCTTATTTATTTTTAATCAATATACATGAAATGTTCCTTCACTGGATGGTTTACCCTATTTAACATTAAAATTTAAAAAAAATCTTATTGTGTCCCCAAAGTGTGTGTCCCTCTACAACAATATATTTATTCGGTCACCAAAATATTGTTATGGGGAAGTCTTACTGTATTATGAAACAATATGATTGTCCTTAAGATGATAATGTTGCTATCTAAAATGGTTACATTACAACAAAACAAGTTTTAAATTAGTAACAATTATTTAACTTTCATGTTAGAGAAGAACTCAGGAATAAAAATTTTAAATAATTCTGAAAAAAATCGAAAAAGCCTGCGTTTTTCATCAAATACCCAATAAAGCCCAGATTTGTGTAATAAAAAACACAAGGTGGGCATTTTTTTTTTAAACAAACAAAAAAAAATTATTTGATTCAAACATATCTTACCCTACTAAACTAAAACCTACTTTTTTTAAAAGTCAGACGTAAAAATAAACTTACTTTGACACCTATTCTATCACCATCTTTCAAAAAATAGGGTGAATTTCTCACATTTAATTTGCCAGTTCCCCAACGTTTCTTTCGGTTTCCCTTTTTCTGTTAAGACAATTATTTTATTAGATGACAAATGACAACAATTGCTAAAATGAATATTATAATGATATGCAAAGCTATCATTAACACAACAACTTATGCTACTTTTATACAAAGAATATATATTCATACTTTCGATTATTCAGTCTAATGTAGCAAAAAGAATAATAAAATTTTCATTTTCTATTCCCTCTTCCATATAATTAAAAATACAAGTTAAACATCTTAAGAGGACGTTATATTGCAGGAGAAATTTTTCATGGTAAATATTGTTACACTTCCATAGGTATTTTAAAAGAAAAGCGATTTCAGGTAAAATATGAGTGAACAATGAAGTTTCTGTTTTTCGGCTCAAAACATAGACAAATTATTGCAACTTCCCAACTGTATGATTCTACAGAGTCTTGCCATAATTTGTTTGCAGTTTGATATTCTGGAAATTATTTTCAGCATTTGAAACTTAATGATTGGTTTAAATGAATTTACTTTTTTTATACTTCAAATTTCTTCTATAGGCGAAAGAGAATTTGCCCTGTCTCCCCCAGTCTACGTTAACAAACTGCCACAAAGTCTGCGGCTATGGAAACAAGAATAGCGCATATCAGGGAGAGTAGTTTCTCTTCACTCTAGGGCTTTCCCAAGCCGAAACCTGTTGTAAACAATGACCCCAAGCCCCTACTTGAACATAGTTAAACCAGGGGTCTAGAGGAATGGATAGGGGAGTTCTTATTTTAGACAAACTATAGTCTCTTCTTAAGATATGCAAAAATGATAATCATTTCATAACTTCAATTCTACATAAATATGAAAGATTATGATTAGAAAGAGTCAAACTAAAAACTTTTTTTTATGAATATGTAGGGTAATAAAATGGGTTTAATATATGAAATTTTTTCGTTATTTTCGTTCGACATTTTTTCGCTTCGACAAGTTTTACAAATGTTCCAAAATTCTTCATTTTTTACAAGGCAGAGTGTGTACATTTCATTTAAGCTTTTATGCTAGAGCACCATATAACATTAGCTTTGTGGGTGTGTAATTTGCTGTAAAGAAAGAACATTATTGCTTAGTTATTTGCTATGGGGTTAAAACCATGGGTGCAACAATTTCAAGACTGAACTTATTTTTTGAAAAATTAATAAGGTAAAACGTTTACACGAATTTTCAGATATAACTCACAAACACCAGAATTTACTCTTCCTTGGAAAATGGCCTACATACTAAATCAATCATTTGGTTTTATTAACATTTTTTTTCTCACAAAATATTTCGTAAATAAATAAAAGTAGTAGCAGCTAATCTTGTATAGCTGAATAATAAAGCCACTAAACTTGTCATAAAACCATTCTTATCTCTACTTATTTTTCACTAGTTTTCGTCCTAGAACTATAATAATAATTAAAAAAAATAATAATGATTTAACTTCAGTCAGCATGCTAATACCTTGGGGGAAGGAATGCTAACTTAAGCAGATTTAGATTCAGCAATAGTACTAATCCTAGTATTACTAAAATAATTCATTGTAGTGTGAGATCATTACTTGATCATTTTGCAATAATTGTGAAAAAAAAACAATGCTGTAATTAAAATGTAACTTTTTTTATTAATTTTGTTTTATTAGAAAATATGTTACATTTTTTAAGGAAAAAAAAAAGGAATTTAATCCACTGATTTTAGCCCCCAGGACTGAAGAGTGGCACCCATGAACTCTAAAAGTTAAACATACAACAAAATTATCTAGTTCTAATGCAGTAGAAAATTAAAAATTATTTTTTTAAATACTTAAGCACACATTTAGTATTTATAAGTATCAAAAAATCATTTTAAAGTAATCATCTGTTCCAGACTAAATTTGCCAAAAATACGTGAACAAAACGGTTTCAAGAATAACATTTTTATATTTTTCTACCCAAAGTCACTAAAAATATTTTCAGTTTTAGGTGTGAGATCCATTTTTAATTTTTGCATTTAATAAAAAAAATTGATGAACATAGAGAACAGATTTTATAAGTAAGCAAACTGTAAAAAAATAAATTTGCACTCAACAATAAATTTGTATATTACTACATATTATATTAACCTAAAATACATACCGCAGTGGTGCCATCATCGATGATAAGCCACTGACATTTTTCTGGGAAATGCTTAGCTATCACAATCCTTTGGATAGGAACTTGAAAACTATCGGCGATAGTTTGTTTTAGGTGTTTAGGACTAGAAGATTTGCTTGTATCCCAAATTAATTCTATGGGCTGAGTGTAGGACTTCATGTCAGGTAAACGTTGGCACACATTTAATAGCATTTCAGACTGCCTGATATAAAAAGAAACGAATAACCATTTACAATCAAGGTTACAATAAGGAAAGGAACTTTTAAGAAATATACTTACATTAAGTCTTCTTCTTTATGCAATATTTTAGCTGCTAAGTTCTGGGAATGTATTTTTAATTTCCTAATTTAAAATACAAAATGGTTTATTTTCATTCATTTTAAAGCAAAGTATGCATTAAAATCTCTTAGAATTCTACCAACTTGCAAAGCTTATTGAAACTTTTTTTTCAGAAAAATTTAGCACAATACTAAGATTTGAATATCTTTTGTATTGTGCTATCTTTTGTATTGTGCTATTGTGCTACTTTGTTTGAATATCTTTTTAAATAAGATAACTATTTATACCTATCACAGTCATTCAGATAATATTTTGTATTGATGTATAAAATTAAGCAACATTTGACAAATTAAATCTCCTCTAAATAACAAAACAAGCTTCAATATAGACCTAAACTTAGATTACATTTGATTTCAATAAACTTCTGGATAAATTAGACAATATTTCTTTTTTCAACAAAGTCTTTAAATGTTGTACAAACTTTATATAGTCCTTTCAATTAATTTGGCAGTTTTTACACTCCCTCTTCTGGAATGTCGCTCCCCTCAAATTCGTAGAACGACAGGTGCATCGGCTTTGTTTGATGTTTCCACGCGAAACCTTTTACTTCTACACTTTTTCTTATTTATTAACAGTAACTATCTTAAATATTTAAACACTTTTATTTTACTTTTTTACTCCTGTCTTAACCGCAGCTTCTAATTTTTTCTAACTGCAACACATTGATAGCATTTTCTTATTTAAGGGACTGACGGCTCTTAACGAGCGCATTAAATTTTTGTAATATTTCCTAGCTACATCTCACAGCTCCGCTTCACTTTTTCCACCTTCCCCCCCAAGGCCGCCGGGAAGGACGGTGCACTCGAGAACTCGGAAGTTTTCTTCAAAATAATTATAATTTTCTGCTGCATTTTATATTAAATCTCTACAAGCTTTTCCCGTTCTGTTTCCTGATGTATTGAAATTTTGGAGTTGCCAAAATGGCTTTTATTGGATGTTGATTTTGAGCAATGCATCTTCCATTTACTAAGCGGTTGATTGAGCGGTGTGTGTAAGAGATGACGATCTGAACGCCTACTCTACACTCACTATACTTTACCACCTGTCTCTTGTGCATAACCGATGCCTATGAATAACAAATAAAGATTTGTGTTCCCGCTATATAATGTCTGGTTTTCTTCACAATGAAGATATTCTTTTTTAACACTGGACTAAGAAGGTATTCCTTTTTCTTAAGTTTTCCTCTTCAAAATGGTTTTTTTGGTGAAGGCTGTGACAATTTTTGTTTTTTGGGTTGTTGTGATACAACCATTCTACTATACAAGCACGATCATTGCTAACAACATTTAAATTCATTTTATCCCCCAGCACTATACGACAGATATACATAATATTCGATGTTAGTTGGAAAAATTCCTGCTCTAATTTAAGAAAACAACAGAGATCGAGAAGGAACTTTTAGAATGAATGGTTGAGGATAAAATAAAAATGGATGCATCAATAATTGAAAATTTTGAAATTTTTTTTTTTTTTTTTTTTAAATGAAGGATAGATAGGAACAGATCTGGAATCTATGCATAAAATACGTCTGTTTCGTAGAACGGCAAACTACGATGATGTATAAAAAAAGAAAGAATTACTTGAGAGTGTTGGAGAGTCCCTTTAAGACTCGAGAAGGTCTTCCGTTATCGATTAACTGTAGCCTCAGATGTCTTATATTAGGAATTGATTCTACAGCTAACGGTTCAAGAGTAAGAACTTGATTTTTGAGATCGGTTATGGTCGAATCACTTGAGATTTCTACATCACCCAAGTGATAGCTTCTGTAACAATCTTCAGAACCACCAAAACGTTGGTGCAAATCTTAAAACAAAAAAAGATTCTATTAAGACACTACATAATATAATTATTTCATTTATAATATAAAGTAACGATTCTCTCACTGCTAAAACATTTTTTTACTTATTAGTTACATATTAGCTCAGATTCATAAAAAGCAATATAAAATTAAATCTTTCATGCTTATTGACCCAGTATCTGTTTGGGGCATAATTATTTCAGTATTACTGGTCCCCCGTGGCAGAATTGAGGCAACACGGCGACATTGTCGTAGAATGTTATTGAGTTTTAGCAGAAATATTTTTCATTTGGAAATGGAAAGACTTTGGTTTTCCTTTCTGCAGAATTTTTTTCGACGATTTATTTCTTGTGTATTAGAGAGAAGGAAAGAAATAATCATGGTTTTTCTATTCTCATTTTGGATTGAAAAAAAAAGTCCATAAAGACTGGCTTCAGCTAGAATTTTAAATTAATACTATAAAATAGAAAAATTCAGAAACTGCGAAAGTTTAAGAGATAGTTCGCTCTAGAAATGATGTTCTTTCTTTCATTATTTTTTTCTTACTCGAGTATCTCTTTTTTAAAGAGTCTTATTCATGCGATATTGTACGAATTTTAATTTTTGTAATGATTTACAAAATCTGAAAGAGGAAATAATTAGTTCATTTTTCTGAATACAAAATGCGAAAAAGCGCCTGTAATAATAGAATTGAAATAATATTACTCTAACAATTAGAATTTTTCATCCATTTTATTTTATACTTTCTTCTGTAAACACAATGTTACTTTAAATTAATAATTGTTGTAATTAAAAGTATCTTTAAAAAATATTAATGGTAGGGAAGGTTGTCACAGAAAGCAGAAAAAATTCTGCCACAGGGTCTGTATTGTTCAGTAAATTAATAAATAATATTTATAACATACATAATTTTTAAACTTTCAGAAAATGTATGCAGGGTGCATAGCCAAATCTCTCAACAAAAAATAAGGACCTTTTAAGTACTTTTTAAGCACTCAAGAAATATTTTTAAGCACTATATACATTAACAAAATGCAAACTAATTTTCAAAGACTCTGCATGATCATGATAAAATAACTAGTTTCTGACAAAGAACTATTTTTCTTGATTGTATTAGCCATAATAAAATGATCAAGAAATTTTTAGGTTCGATATCAGAGGGTGGAAAATGAAGCCTGAAACGGAGAATATCTTGCAAATTACAGTAGAGTTGCACATGAGAGTGCAATAATCTCATCAAACCCAGCTCAGTAGACGCACATGCAGTATTTCATCAAATATGTAAAATGATTGGCGCTTTCATATGCTAAGGACCGACGGTACGCCAAAATGGATTGCAGTTCAATCAGTTGGGAAAACGTTGAATAGAACAACGTGAAATGCACGCTTTCGCATAACATGTGGCGAAAATCGACAAAGAAAAAAAAAATCTCATTTTTGAAAAGGGAAAATTAAGCACTTTTTAAAACTAACATTTATTAAGGGTAGATAAAATTCTTACTTTCTATTCCAGTATGAAGACCATTCATGTTAACGCTAGATGGAACCATTTCCAAAGTAGGATACAAATGAATGGAGAAACTGAGAAACCCTTTTGCGGGTGTTCGACCTTCCATAACTCTGAGGCTTTCCCCATCTTGAATACCCTCTTCCTCTAGAGTAGTTCCATCGAGTGACAGTTGCTCCAACGGTTCACCACACCAACTCGTTTTCTTTAAGTGCCAAGCATCACCTACAACACATATCCTTTATTTTTTCATATTTCTGTACAAGGAAATAACATATAAATTTTATATATTGACAATGATGCAAATAAGTTCCCTTGTAATAGGCAACTAACACAAAAACATTTTTGATTAGAAGAGGAGAAAAATAGAAAAAGCTTTTGAATTTGGCAAACTATTAATGGAAGTGTCACTAATAATAATGTACTTGACGACTGAGAAAAAAAAAGTTTCACGTAAAATGACTGACAAAATACACGCTTAACATTTTTTGGTTCAATGGAATGACTTATAATCATCTTTTACTCAGTGTCTAGGAGAGTAATCATGATTACAAGATAACATAATTTTGTTTAGAGCTGTCATTGTGATTACAACAATCTTTTACAGTAATCATGATTACAGTTATAATGGTGATTAGAACCTTTTATAATTTTGATTTCAGATGTAATCATGATTATCGATGTCATCAGTTACATTTTTCAGTTACAGTAATCAATTACTTGTAATCATGATTACAGACATTGATAATTTCGATTACTATGTCATCGTGATTGCATAACCAATTACTGTAAACATACTACGTTTATTCGCAATTTACATATTTTTATTCACAATTTTTAAATAGTTACGAATTGTTGTGCTTCAGCAAGTATATAAATGTATAAGTTACAGAATTATAAAGAAATTAAATCATAGCTATCACTTCATTCAAAGATACTTACAAATTTGTATTGACATAATTAAACACAAAACCACTTGTTTTTGCTAACTTTCACAAAAATTCCGAAGCATTACAAGTGGTTTTTAATTAATTGATTATATTATCAAAATATTATTTTACATAGTACATTTATCAACATAATGAGTTAAGTGAAAATATAATATACCAGTCAAAGCAGCCATATGTAGCATCTGCCTCAAGCATTCAATGACAGTAGCATGCCTACTTATTGTCAGTTCAAGAGAATCACTAAGTCCAGTTCCAATATTGAAGAATACAGTAACCTGTTCCAAAAATAATATTTCAATTGCATATTTTAAAAACAGCTCTCTTTTACTCTAGTCATTTAGAATTGAAAAAAAAGTTTCAATTCATCTATTTTGATTTCTTTTTCACCTCTGAAACTTACCAAAGAAACTTTTTTTCCTGTGTCATTTTTCATTTTGCTTTTTAAGAAAAATTTGAAAATGTATCATTGCTCCCTCTTTGTCAGCTAATCATAAAGGTGCTTACGTAATATTTGAATGAACACATTTATGACAGTTCTTTGTAATATATTACTGAAAAAAGAATGAGCTTGTTTGATTGCAGAAGGAAACAGAGAGTAGTTGAACAAGATGATATAGTAGTGATTTAACCTATTTTGATTATAAACATATGTATAAGGATGACTCATAAAGCTGTTTACATATTAGTATAGCCGATCACCGGTTACTGTGCTGGGACCAGTGGGTTTCAATCCCACTGTAGGCATGGATGTAACCCACCCTATCAATGGGTTGCATGAGGTGGGTTAGCCACAGAGCAGTTCTGAGGAAAAGTAGTGTATGGAGATAGCAAAGAAACTGCTCAGGATGTGTGTGTGAAAATCATGTTATTTTGAAATGGTTCTGTTACATCTCAGATAACACATGATTTCTTTTATTTGAATTTCTTCTTTATAACAAGATGACATTTAAAAAAGAAAACAGCTCATAGGCGGGGAAAAATATGAAATATAGAATTGTGTTCAACTCAGGCAAAAGAAAAGTTCCTTCAAAAGTATGTCTATTACGAGGCTGTCTTTGTTTTGAAAAATTGCTTTTATTCAGCAATATGCAGCCAAAATTCTATGTTTTATCAAACAAACTAAAATTATTTGTTCAGTTGTAATACATAAATGTTTCTGGCAAAATTTTGATTTACCACAGAAGAAAGAATTTTCTGATGTCATGTGAGAAATCTAATCATTAGGTTTCCATTGTCACTGTGTATTAAATACTTTGTGTAAAATTTTTTGTTGATCCAGTACAAATCTTTTATTTATCATACGAATATCAGTGAGTCGCATGAAGATCATTCTATGTACACTGTACAGAACAGAAAAGTAAACACCATGAATAACTTTCGATACAATAATCAGATTTTTGCTTACAAGGACTACTTCTTATATGTTTGTGGGTCTATTGTTAAATTTGCAAATTAATCAGTGCAGATGATGTGTTAATTTACAGACGCAAAAAGGCACTTTCCAGAGAGATTTCAAATCCACTCAAACTGGGAAAAAAAAATTCATTGTGCTTTCTCTGTACATATTATACACACTATATTAAGAGGAAACACAACAATTACTGTCCTCTTGTGTGAGCTATATTGGGTAAACTAAAAAAGTTTTAATTGCTGAAAAAGGAACAGCTTAACTTAATTAAAACAAATAATGCTATAAGTATATGAAATAGTTTAGTATAGCTGAAATATCATCCTTAAATACTCCATAGATTGCACTATGAGTAGTCACTCTATTTTAAAAGACGAAAATAATAAATAAAATCCCCTGTATTTTTAGTTTGTAAAGAAAAAATCAAAATTCCCTGTTATTTTAGGTGACTTTTTTTTAACTCCTCTTGTCTTCCAGGTTTTCCCTGCAGAGTGGTATTCCTGTAAGGGGAGATTTTAAATTTTTTCTTCTTCAAAGATATGCGATATGAAAAATATGTTCCCAATAGTTTGACAAGAGAACTGTTATAAGCTTGGATCATTTAATGCTAATGTCATTTATTGAGTATTTTGCCATAGCTCGATAATTTTTTAAAGTATTGTTTTCATAACTATTTATTAATATTTTGCGCACTGTACAAACCTACTTTATACGATTAAAATGGAAACAAACATTAAAAAGGACCATTTTTGTGTTGTTTGCAGGTATTAGAGAATGTCAAAACTATAGGAATTTCATTTTTTTTTTACTCATTTTAATATGAAACAATAATAGGGTAAACAAATTTTTACATAAATAGTTGAAATAAAAATCTTAATCCTACCTAGTTTCTTTTCCACAAAAATGGGTTTATTAGACCGAAGGTCCTTTGTGAATAATGTCAATGAAGAGACAATTATGTGAAGCTGATTAAAAGAAGGAGCAAATAAAGTGGTAATTAATAAAATTATTATTTTCTTGTTCCTAAGGAGATAAAGAATTTCTCTCGTAGTCCAGTGATGAATGCCTCGAACTTTGGTCTAGAGCAGTGTTTCCCAAAGTGTGGTACGCGTACCCCAGGGGTATAGGAACAGTTTAGTGGGGGGTACGCGTTCTTAGGCAATATATCTCGCAACAAACGAAAATTTAAAACATTTTTATTTAAAAACAAAGCTAGCCATGAAAATTTACAAACACATAGTTTTCTATCGGTTATTTTTTGCAAAGTTAACAGTTAATAATGAGTGGTGTCTCCAGCCAGTTGTGATTTTTAACTTTTGTGCAATTTTATTTATAGTAAAAAATACATTCATTTATTTTTATTAGTGTTACACAGCGTTACGAAAAATTTAGAAAGGCTACACAAATGCTTGGGAAACACTGGTCTAGAGGAGCAGATAACTAATAAATATTCCCAGATCTGTACCTGAGTAAAGCAGAATCTCTATAACATAAACCTTCCAGGGCTGATTAGATTTGAAAAGTGAATGAGAAAAGTACCTGATCAGGTGAGGGAGGCATTCCTTCTTCGATAGTTACATAGGATACATCAGTCAATCCAACATCCTTTAGAGTCACATGCTCTTGCACTACATCAAAAAATAGTCTCAACATGTTTTTTTCCTTATTTATAAATATCAAAATTAACTTTTGAAGTGAAATCAAAAATGTTTCTAGATAATAACTTAAAATTGGTTTTATGTTTTACTAAAAGTTTTTCCCCAGTAAAACTATGTAGATCCCAACTCTGTTTAAGAACAATTTTCTAGACTACATAGTCTACTAAATAAGCTCAAAAAGCATTTTATCCTTCTTCTGCTTTTGTGATTTTCCCAGTTTTGTTTCTCACTTTCATTTTTCGCTAGCAACTTTCTTTTCCCTAAAATTTAAAATTACCCTTGTTCCTTCTCAGTCAAGTTTGGAAAGTCTTGAAAATGGGTGTCTATTTTTGAAGTGCTTGAAACTTGTTATTAGCCTATTTTTGAAATGAATGAAGTTTTTATAATCATTTTTTTAAAAAAAATTTAAACAAAATATTTGTAATTGTATATCTGATTTAAATCAACTGCCAATTTAACATTATAAAGAACCATTACTTTAAGTTTGTGTTTTGAGTAAACAAATAGTCAATAAAAGTAGCACATACTTATTTTGTTTAACAAATTAGTTTTAATAAAAAATAAAATTATTTTAATATCTATTTTACAACAAAACTGATAAAAGTTATGCATAATAATATGTCACCCCTATACTTATTAAGATTAGTTTCTATCTGATACTAAAATTATCAGGATTTTGTATGTGATACTAAGAAATTCTTACTAACCCATTTCTATGTTGATTATACTTAATAGATAATAATTTGGAAGACAGGAATAAAAAGGGGATAAACTTGACCTTCAAGATAGATCATTTCACCCCACTCCATTGTTTTAGAGCATATTTTTCTTCACACCTGCAGCAGAAGAAAGAGTTTCTGTTGATCGCGATCCTAGTACGAGAGCAGGGTGATTGCAGGAGGGGAATTCATCTTTAGTTGAAGGGGAGATAGTGTTTTCACCTGCATTGTTAATGATTTAATTTATTAGAGATCCTAAATTATAAAGATTGCTGCAAAAGATAAAAAGTAATAATGGAATTTCGGAGAATCAATTCCACAACATAGAATTTTTAAGCTCAAGTAGCAAACACAGTATAGGCAGCAGATTCATTAGAAACAGATATCAAAGTTGAATGTTTTAAACCATAAACGCGTAACTCCACAAAATTACGTTACTTTTTTTTAAAATTATACAATGGCATGCTAAAAATATGCAGGCCCTGATTTACCATTAGGTTTGGGAGTCCTGGGCCTAGGGTTGCCAGTGTCTGAATGGAAAGAGTGCCGGAATATTTAATTGATTTATTCTTTTTTTAGAACTGTCTAATTTTAGTCAATTTTTGTTCAGCAATGCTGCGTGTAGGCAGCTCTGTGCCATCACTGTCGCTGTTAAAAATTTTTTCTTGTTGTTGTTTCTTTATTAAACTTGATAAGTTTAATTGCTAAATTAATTATTGTATTGTTTCCTTAAGAATTGGTTAGTAGAATTATGAGCAAACAAAAACTAAAATAAATAAAAGCACAAATTTACAAATAATATATTAAAATTTATTTATGTTATAAAAAATATATTTAAAAGAATTTTGCAAATGAGCAACACGTAAATTTGAGGACCAATGGGGCCCTCGACAGTTCTGTGCCTGGGCCCTTAGATTTTTAAATCAGACCCTGAAAATATGAAAACACGTTTTTAACATGCAACTTAACACAAATTTGGCATAACTATTAAGAGATGGCTGTAAATAATCAAGGATCTATTCTATCCTCATAAAAGAGTTTAATGGTGCTCTATTGCTCTCAAATAATCCTCATTTAGCATAACAATTAATGGAATTAATTTTTTTTTTACCTCAAAATAGTTAGAAAAATCTATAAACATTGAAGCTATAGTTTTATAAGAGAATGCTTCATAATTAAAAAATAATTACGAGGACATACTAATATTACCTAAGAGAGATATAATTTCAGTTAAAAAGAAATAACATAAGCAGAATCTATAAGAAAGAATACAGAATTTTTTATTGATATATTTGTTAATATCTAAAAATTGGGAAACATTTTCAACAATTTTTTTCTCCTGCACAGATTTTCTTATTTCTAGTAGTTGTTTACCAAGCTATTTACAAAGTTAATATAAGCACCATCTATCAATGAATTAATTAGGACAATGCAACAAACATGCATGAACAAGATTATTTTAATTTCTATTTTAATGAATTGAACACCTGCCAAATTTTTGCAGCCAAGAGTGATATTCAACAGCCAATCACAATGTTACAAGCTAATTTTATCATGTCCTTGTTGCTATTCTATTGTAGAAACTATGGTTAAAAAAACAGTTACCAATTCCTAAAAAGATGCAGACCTGTCAATTTCTAGGTGTCAAATAAAGTTTTAGGGGCAAATAAGGTCTAACGACAATCGATTTCAAATACTGTCGTCACGGTAAAAAAATAAAAAATTGAGGTCTTACTGGCTCTTTTCTTGTCTGTTATAAAATCCTGAAACTTTTAAAGAATCATATTACCATTGATTTGTTGTCGTATGCGGGTGATAAACTGTAAACAAACATCTCTGTGTCTTCCATAGTGGGAAGAAAACTGCGTTTTCTGAACTGTTGTGTGACTGACAATGTGTTTAATAAATAGTTTAAATTTAGTACCAGAAAGTTATAGATACATATCTACTTTATTAAAAATCTATCTATATATATATACAGTGAAACCTCCATGAAAGACCACCTCTATTTTTTTCATAGACTTTGTGTTGAATAAAACCTTTAGGAGAGATCATTCAAGCCTCTCCCAGCAACCAGACTGGTAGCCGACGACCTGCACGAGAAGTCTGACACTTTAACGAGGACCTAAGCCGCGCACCCTTGGTCCCTCCATAGGCAGATTAAAGTGGTCACCCACCCATTTACTGACGTGATGCTTGACTTTGATGTTCCACTGGGAACCATATCTTTACGATAAGTTCACTGCTTGACACAGATTTCAATTTTAAACTGTTTTAACAGGTGACATTAGAAAAATTTTTCTGGTTCATCTATGATGCTTGTGTGACAAAACTATACTAACTGTCTCTGGCCAAATTATTAGACATGCTATAAGATTCTATATAAAATCTTAATTATCAGGATATACAATACAGCTTTAATGTTTTTACCCGGCTGAAACCGGTTTGCATTTGCTTACGTTCGTGTATCCATTGGTTAACACTGTCATGCAGTACGTTAAAAATAAAATACAAATAGGAAGTATATAAAAAGATGTCCTGCATAAAAACCTATTACATGTAAGTTTAACTATAAAAGCATGGCCTATAAACTTGTGCAAAACATGTCATTATTAAAACACATCAGTGTGTCAAATATTTTTTTCTAGTTATTATACAGTAATATAATGCTCGGTATAATAAATATTCTGTATTTATATTATATATCGCCTCATTTAATCAATTGATACACGAGCGTTAACAAGTGCAAACCGGTTTCAGTCAAGAAAACACAATAGTATCACCTGAGTAATTAAGATTTGACATGGAATCTTAAAGTGTGTCTAATAATTAGTATATAAAGAAATAACATGAAAGGTACTTACAAGGAAGTCTTTTATTTTGACTACTTTTGATCTGCTTACGCATCACATAGCTCTGATCACTGTTTAAATTCAGTTTAGACACAGCAAGGGCCCGGAGCTCTGCAACAGTCTGGAATAAAAAAAGAATCAGATCAAATCACAAAGAGTCATTTTGTTTTTATGTTTATTGAAGAAACAGTGAGAAGTAATTAGAATCATACATTTTATAAGTGTATACAGGATTTCCAAAAAAGACTTCTCAAGGACCTATTCAGTAAAGATTGCTTTCTCCCTCTTTGTAAATGGGTCCGAAGTATCACAAAATACCAATCATATTTTGCAATTTCCAACTGTTTTAAAGCTAAAAATTAAATTTTTACCTGTAAATTACATAGCTGCCAAGGTTAAGAAAAAAAACCAAGTAGATTTTATGAAATCTCATAACAATAGTTGCATACTGTATTTAATATTTTACACATGGGGAATGTTAGGAATTTTTATAGTCATCAAAATAGAAAAATTGCAATGATTGACATTAAACATGCTTGAAATGTTATGTATTACGTTTACTCATAATTTCGAGTATTAATAGGCATTTAATTCATAAAAGATTGTTAAAAGATTTTTGCAATTTATAAAATTTTTTTTTTAATTAATTTAATCTGAATAGAAATAAACTGAAAATTTTAATACAAAACTGATTTTTATAAATGAAGTTTGCTTCATTATGTATTAGTAATACTTATTTAAATATTCCAGCAATCAGGCAATAATCTGCACAAAAACTGTATTACAATAGGGATTTTTGAAGGAAACTTCAATTTTAGGGAATTTTCTAAAATGTACAAAAACCAGGAGAAACTAACTGGTAAAATCCAGTAGAGTTGGCAGCTATGAAATTATATATCCCTCATTTAGCAGTATTTATTTCAGTATTTTATTTATACAGTATTTATGTTTTTCTTTTTTTTTAATTCTGTTATCTGTGACATTTAAAACAAAGTAATTTTCCCATTTCTTCTGCGGAAGGATGATTTGGTAGAAGCTTTCAAAATGAAAAAGTTAAATCTGTCTTGAAATAGACATCTATTTTAGAATTCAGACATAAATTTAATTACATAACTATTAAGTGAAAAATTGCAATTGTAGAAGTGTTCCTTCACTTATAAAATGTAAGCATGAGCTGCCAACATGGATAGGAAAAAATCCAGTAGATTTTACGAATTAATATAAATCTCACGATAAGTGCTGCAAAAGATACTAGGTAAATATTTAACACACATGGAATTTCAGGGATTTTTAGTGTCATCGGAATACAAAAAACTTTATCACTATAATAACTACATAAATGGTCTGCAATATTTTTTGTTTATGATCGACATTAACAAAACTAGAAATGTTTTTTTAAAATTATGTTAACTTATTTTTTATAGTTATAAACAAGTAATTTAAAAAAGGTGTTCTGAATAAAAATGAACTGAAAATTTCAGATAAAAAAAAAGTTTTCAACTGATTACTAACAATGAAGTTCGCTTCATTATGTGTTAATTATACTTATTTAAATATTTAAGCAAGCAATTAATTTTATTGGGAAAGGGATTTTCTTTAGGAAACTTACTCAAGTTAGGGAATTTTCGTACAAAAACCAGTAGAAACTGGCAAAATCTAGTAGAGTTGGCAGCTATGTATAAGGGAGCTGAAGTTAAGAGTGAAGTATTTCAAGATTGGACCTCTTATATATTAATATTAATCAGGTTCTCTGCACGTCGCAAAATGGCAATCAAGAATTTGCAATTTTCCCTTTATGATTCCAATTGTTTTAAAATTATAATAAAAGAAATCGTTTATCTGTAAATTATTTATCTCTTATTTACTGGCATTTTTTTAATCACCTTCATAAAGATTATAGATTAAAAAGTGATCCCCCAATAATATCATTCAATGCAAGGTCTTATGATGTCACCACTTTACTTTTATTTTACGGTTAATAGTTCTTTTAATAAGTTACAATACAAAAGTTATATTTCAAAAGTCACATAGATATCCTTTTTAATAAGTTACATTTACTTCGAATGAAATTTTATTTCAAAGTGTGTAAACTCAACGTATGCAATTTAAATAATAAATACAAAATATCTGCTTAAGATTCTAAAACAATATTAAGAATAAGCTTTTCAAATTTTTTTCAAAATGAACCATTCCCCTCTTGGTAAAAGAGTTTTCTTCTTCTTTCAAAACACAAAGATAAAATAAGAATTTCAAAATACAATTTTATAGATGCAGTTGCTATGGTAACCATGCAAAATGGTTAGATTTTAATTTTATACTAATAGAATCAGAAATAAAACAAGTGGAACCTAGTATCAATTTTGCCTTAATACAAAAAATTATTTAGGGAACTTTTAGTTAAATAATTTTTTTAAATATTAGAAAAAATATCTTTAAGAAACAAAAATGATTGCGAAGCAACCCTGGGGGTTGGTGAGTGAAGAGAGTAGGGGTGGTGCCCCTTGGTATATACATAAATATTAATAAATAATGCTAATTAGCATTATTATTTAAAAATATTGATAGTAATATACTAAATTTATCCGAATCAATTATACATTTTATAAATTTTTAGTCTTCCTGAGGCCAAGATTTTTTTTTCTTTCTATTTATAAAGATTTGTATAACTGTTGGCTCAATGTACATTTTGATTATAATTACTTAATTAAATACTTTCTGCCTCCTTTGCTCATTGTTCTACCTTTTTCCTCTTAAAATTTTTTTTCATCATGTTACTGATATGATTCGTTCACTTTTTTTTCATTAAAAAAGTAAAAAATTTAACGCTGATAGCTAGACTAATTTATAGCAATTTTTGAAACTTTTTCTTAAAACATTTTTTACTAACTTTTTTTTCAACAAATTTCGTTTAAAAACGAAATTGCCCTTTACTCTAATGCAGCAATAGCAAATCTACTATCAAAATAATGAAAGGAAAATCTACTTACAGTGTCTAAATCTATGATGAATTCAGCAAATTGGAGATGACCATTTTGCATCTCATCTAAATCACAATCATTCTAGAAAATTAAACAATTTCTATAATGTTAACCCTTTCATGCAGAATTTTTTATTATGCACATTTTTGTATTAATTTAAGTCAAAATAAGTGAAAAATATTATAATTAGAATTTTAATAATCTATGGTTATGAATCAGATGCATGCAGATAGGAAAACTGATAGCTCACCTCGAAAACAATAATTTTTATTTAGATTTAAGAGAAACAGTAATTTAACATTGAAATGGCTTTAATTTACAGAATCTATAAATTTTTGAACCACTTTTTTTTGCAGTCTACATTTTAATACAAATATAATTTCAATAATCTAACAGAATTCTTTTAGTAACCATTTACGAAAACATGTTTTTGCTTGTAAAGACAGCATCAGAAATATAACACAAAAGAGTTACATAAGTTCCTTATTTTAATCTTACACAGGATGACTAAAGATAAATTGTCTCTTAATTGCCAACCAGTTGCGACTTTTTTCATTGAAAGCAAACATTCACACATATTATTTATCACACATACAAAGCTGTAATTATATATAATGTATTATTATATTTTATAACCGGCTGATCCAACTCCTGAGCTCTGCAATTTCGAATGAATCCCAGAAGACAAGGGAACTCCTGTAAAAAACATTGGGACAAATTAGCCACCCTGAAGGATTTTTTAATGGAACTAACTTGCATTTGCATTACGAGGAGTCGAAAACCACGAGAACCTCCCAAGGTCAAGACGATGGCAAGAGGATTCTAACTCATGATCTGTCAAACAAATTTATAATTTTAGTAATTTACTAACCAGTTCTTTAATTAATCATCATCAATGTCTCGACAGCCCAGGGTGGGCCTTGGCCATCTCAAGTTTTCTCCAGGCTAACCTTTTTCCTGCTAGTGTTTTCCAGTTCTCAGGACCAAATGCCTTTAATTAATGATCCCTCAAATCCTTTCCTAAATCAATATCCTATGACCCACCTTTACATTTTAATCTCACTGGAAATATGTTTAATCAACTAACTCTCAATGAGGTGCTGTATCTAAAGAGAGGTTTAATTTTTTCTCTTTAAAATTTATATATTATGCAAATTTATAAGCAATGTCAACTAAATTGAAATTCAATTCAATTTCACTTTCAGACGTAGAAAGTTTCAAATGAGATTTGTAATCCAGAAGAACAAATGTATATATGAAATTTAGAGTTGATCCAGTATTGCAAAAATTTTAGAGTTCATCTTTATGTTAAATCAAATTAAGGTTGTGTATTAAATCCTCTCAGTTAGTGATTGCCATCATCATAGTTGTCTAGCAGCCCAATGTGGGCCAATGCCTTCCTCAAGATTTCTCCACAATGACTTCCGATTTATCTTTGATCTCCAATTCTTTTCATTAATTGCAAGGAAATCAGACTCCACCGAGTCAGCCCATCTCGACAGCAGCCTTCCCCGCTTTCTTGTTCCAGTTGGTTTAAAAAGCAGCATCGTTTTTATTGTATTGTCATCACTCATTCGAATCATGTGGGCCATCCAATTCATTCTATTTATTTTTATGTATTAGTGATTGCCTCTTTTAAAAATAAACAGCATAATTAAAATCCAGTATAGATTTATTAAAAAAATAAATAATAATACACGAATAAATAATTAATATAAATGAATAATGTAAATACAAATTAAAACTTTAAATTTGGTAATTATTATTATTAATATCACAATTAAATTTTTTTTATAGTTCCATTGAAATTGAAGCAACTTAAAATAATTTTTTTTTCCTTTTATGTATATCTATATACTGATGAGATCGAATTCAGGGTTTTAATGAACTCGTTATTTGGGTTTTGTCATATCACCTCAAGGAACTTCAAAAGTTTTCTTTTTTTTCTTCCCGAGATCTTGTTTTGTCTAGCCTATGTGTTTATGAAAAATATTCCACTAGGTGGAGATAAAAAAATAATAAATATAATAAATGTACTATTCCAAAAAAAATTTTTAAAGTTAGATAAATTAATACTGACTAAAATTTATGATTTAACTGTAAACAAATGCAATTATTAATTTTGAGAAATATAGCAATCTAGTCAAAGCATGGCTAGAGATGATTTTAGAATGAGTGTAGCACTTGTTGAAACAACTTCTCTGAAGATTATTAATTGATACAACTTGCATTTAAAATTAACCTTTAATATGATATATAAAAATAATTATTTCAACATGTTGAAAAGATAACATGATATTTTGTCTCTTTTTTTCAAATGGTTTAAGAAATATTGGGTGCAAATTAAATAAATTTTACATGCATGTTTTATAAACTACGTACAAATAACTTGATGTTCTCAAGTTCAATGAGCTTGGAATTTTTTTTCACTGTATTTATATCGAAAATGTAGGATTTATTAAGGGGTAGTATTAGGTTTTATTTTTATGAGTTTTAGTATGATTTAAGTTAATGTTTTGAATATAAGTGTGTTTAGAGACGGTCTGTAAATATTTTGGCATCCATTACATTGTAGTTAAATTGGGTACAACTTTGTTTACCTTTTTGAAATGACACTCTTGTTGAACAGTGGTCGTATATGGGTGACTTACAGTGCAGCTTTGAGGAGAACTCCTCCAGACAAAAAATCTGGGGCTGTCTGCTGCTATAGGATAATGTCAAATCACTCTAAATGATGAATTGAAAGGTAAAACAATAAACCTATTGAATGTTTCTTTTGAGGAGTAGACTTTTAATGTTTCAGCAATTTTATGATAAATTTAAGACACTCCCATCTCTTTAAGTTTTGCTATTGACTCATCGCTAAACTGAAATGCGTTAAAAAAAAGTTTTTCGAAATTTTCCTTGGTGGGGAAAATTTTGGCAGCTAACTGGGATGGTGTCACAGTGATGAGTGACAGTTTTGGGCAATTTTGCTCAATTGTGTTTCATAAATCTAATTTTGAGTATCTCAGGTCAAAAGCTTATTCATTTAATTTCTCTTCTATGATTGAATTTAAACTGTTGTTCTTTTATGTAGTTTTCACTCTGTTTTGAGTAGAAGTCTTCTTTTTTTATCTACAGTTTAAAGTTGCAATTTTGTCTAAGACGCATATAAAATCTTTCTTTTTTCTTCCATCAAAAATTGGATTTTGTTGTTTTTATAGAGCGTTGCTGCGCTTTTCTTACAACAGGGCTTTCCTTTGCAATTTGGGCTTTTGTTGATCCCATTTCCTTTCATCTAATCAGCAGGAAGAGCACTTTTTCTTTCCTAAAAGACACCTATTGTCTTTAAATTGTTGGAGGTCTGGAATAATTAGTTTTAACTAGACAAAATGAACCGAGTGAGAATGAAATATTAACAAATTATATTAAATATGCCTAAAAGCAAAGTCAAGTTACCTTTGTATAATTCTGGACAATTACGGTGACTTGATCATTCATTTTCTTTACTTCAAACTTAATGCTATCAAACATGATATTGTCACCATCTAAGAAGCTCAGTTCTGACAGCGTACACACATCTTGGTTTTCACTTAACGGAGAAATTCTGGAATCTTCTCCTACAAAAACCATAATCATTACTAGTTTTTAATTATGAACCATATGCTATTATGATGAAGAATAGCTTTTTTAATTCTCTATTTTTTAAAAAAAATGATATGATAAAATGAACCCGCTGTGAAGAACAGGTCATA
This sequence comes from Parasteatoda tepidariorum, assembly GCF_043381705.1. Classification (NCBI taxonomy): domain Eukaryota; kingdom Metazoa; phylum Arthropoda; class Arachnida; order Araneae; family Theridiidae; genus Parasteatoda; species Parasteatoda tepidariorum. The sequence continues at coordinate 4,854,107 of NC_092211.1, forward strand.
AACTTGAACTTCTGTACTTATAAATAACCAAATTTATAAATTCAATGTTTATAACTATAAATGATTAAATGAATGAACGCTTCATTACACAAAAGACACCCTAAAATTCACTTTCTTTCTCTTCCACATCAGCATTTTGAAAGGAAAGAATTTGGAAAAAGCCTTTTAAATGGTTATAGAGAAATCAACATTTGCCTACTCAAGCATTTCTAATTCAATTTTAAGAAACGTTGCTCAGCACGATAACAATGTGCTGTGTTATGTTTCAAAGGATTTATATTTTTAAAAAATTGTTCTAGAACATTGGTACCCAATCTTCTTTAGATCACCACCCACTTTGCTAGTAAAAAATATTTCAATGTCCCCCCCTACAAAAAAATTCTTAAGCAACCAGAAACCAGTTAAGGTTATAATAGAAGTCTTAAAATAAAATTGGGATATCTTTTAAAATACTCATTACAAACAAAATTTTTTTATCAAAAAAACTGATTTCTGCATTCCTCAGTCTAAAAATATCATTCATTTTGAAAAATTGTATATATATATATATTTGTTGATATATTTAAAAATATCTTGAAGGGCTTAGCAGGGAAATGCAAAAGATTTTCACAGAACACAGTTTCTTTTCTTTTTAGTTACATTACCTTTTAAAAAGTCTGTATTTTGTACAAATTTCCTATAACTAAGATAAATATTTGATTTTTGAAACGTTCTCAAAAAAATTAGCCTATGTGTTAAAATATTAGAAATAGTTAATAGAAATGGTAACATTCTACAATTACGAAAGTGACATATTTTTTGTTTAAGCCTTAAAAATTTTGTAGCAACGTTTATTTAATTAGACTGAAAATTTACTAGGGTTGCTTAGATTTTTTCCATACCTTGATCACAAGATCAGACATATTCTGCGCTCCTAGAGTTTACAATCTAAATAAATTAAATGCAGAAACTGGAATTTGTAGGCATATTACACATAATTTCTTTTATAGATAAGAAATATATTCAGGGTATCTGCTATATTTTAGATTTTCAAATCCATGATTTTTCATGAATAATTCCTAGAATTTTTCATGACTTATCAAAGCTACAATTTTCTCCAACAAAAACACAACAATAAATTTAAAAAAGCATTATAATAACATTAATTGAAATGATAGGTATAACCAAAACTGTTATATTCTGTATCTTCATATTTATTGAGTTTAAACTTAAAAAATAGAGTAAAGAAAGAGTCGAAGTAATGAAATATCTAAAAAAAAAGTAAATAAATAAAATTTTTTTTTAAAAAATAAAAAAGCAAATAACTAAATACAGTCAGTTATATGTAGTTATTTAAACCTGTTTTATTTCTTCTTAAAAGTGCAACATAAAAAACCTAAACTAGAATTTTAAATTGATAAAAAAAAAAGAAGAAAAAAAAGATAATAAATAGATAAACAAAATTCTGAAATCACATAAGTTTAAAAGATAATTTGCTCTAGAAATGATGTTCTTTTTTTAATTTTTTGAAAGAACACCATAATTTTTAAAGAACATGATAAAAACATTTTATGTTTTAATAAAATATGACTGTGAGTGGGGATTTTGTTACAAATTCAGATATACAGAACACCATGAAATCGGAAGGGGGATAAATTCCATTTAAAAAATTAGATTTTTCAGCAATCTAAATCCATAAAAAGTCAGAGTGTGATTTTTATAACATTAATTTCAACAAGCAATTTGGTTTACATTTGCAAAAATAAAATAAAAAATGTTTAGTTAAATGATATAATGAGGAAAAACTTCACTTGGTAAGTATATATATGGGATTTTTTTAAAGTGTGCCCGATTTAAAAAACCCTCTTGGCTTTTCTGGGCTGAGCCCATCTTGGCATCAAAATTTAAATAATTATATTGGTTTAAGTAATATACCTATAATCCCCTGAGCAGTCTGTATTTTCAAAGTCATATTGTATTAGAATTTTCTAAATGAAAATGATTGATTTGGCTTGGTAAAATTATATTTAAACATGAAATCAAAATTTTAACAACTATGCAGAAATCCCGATCCGTTTAAAACGAGATTAACAAAACCACATAAACAATAAAATCACAGGGGTCTGCCTAGGTTTTTTTTAGAAAGGTATTTATTTTGTGAAAACTTAGACGTAATTTGTGAAAATTAAAATTATATAAAAAAATCAACACTAAATATGATGAAGTAAGAAAATATTTAAAAAAATTATCACTACAAAAATTTTTTTTTCCTCATATATTCAAAAACAATGTTGCCATTGTAAAATTTTGGCTTTAAAATTGTATCCAAATTTAAAAATTTATAAAAATCATTGTTCCTTGTTAAATTTCAACTTGAATTTAACAAAAACATGCATTTCATAGTACTAGCACTAAAAGTTATTTCCATTATGAGAACATTTTTAACTAGGTCATACAGAAAAAAATTTCAAAGAGAAAAAAATGTTTTGTAAAAAATAAAAGTCCAGTAGAATAAATTTCTAATAGTGTTTAAGATAATTATCCAGTGTTCAGAATAATGTTTGAATTTTGACTTCCTGTGCAGTTTATAGAGGGAGAGCCTCGTCATTTCATTTTAAAAAACTCAGCGGAAAAAAAGCTTGCTTTGATATGGCGTAAGCAATCTGTTAGGCTTAGCACATTGCAATATCTGACCAAACACATGCTACCTTATTGTAAAAGATATCTGGCAAAAAAGCTCCTCTTTTCCATGGATTGCAATGAGAATGGGGCTTGCGTGAGAACTTGTTTTTTTTTAAAAGCATTTTGTGAAACTACTGTTTTTCCTGAAGTTGAATTTGTGAAGGCACTGGTAGTAAATTTACCGGTAGCTTTAAAAAATTATCAAAATCAGTAGAAATAGTTGACGAAAATGTATTCAGAAATCCACATTGCAGGTGAATGGTCAATAATTAAAAGAGCAATTCAAAGTTTGCCAAATGAAATAATATCATATTAAAACATTGATATTTTAAAATCCCATCAAAAATCATTTTTAATAACTACTGAAAATTGATCATCAAAACCATGCGGAATTGTCGCTAATCGAGAAATGATTACTCATTGAAATGCTTCATTCGGTATGTTATAAAAGACCCAACGATTTCGGATATGGGACTTTCTACTGTATAGATAAAGAAACTGAACTTGTAATGTTGGAAAAAAAAATTCTCTTAATTCTTAAAACGAAACTTGAATGCTAAAAATAATGTATTCTAAAAAAAATATCCATAAAAAAAATAGTTTATCAGAAATGCTTTCAAAAATGCAAATACTATCATGAAAACGCTGATAAAAACAAAAGATTGTATACAAAAGCAAAACAGGAGCCTTTACAATACAGGAAAATAGTGACAATTAAAGAATAAAGTGTATCAGCTATGCAATAATAATAAAAAAACAACAAAAACAAATCTCCTCATTCTTGAAAAAAAAAGAAGTTGAAAAAACAATTTAATTGACTCGCCTGGATATAATTAAAAAAATCGGCAAGACAATACAAAACTCGTGGATCAGTATAAAGTAATCTAGTTCATATTCTTCAAATTTCTTTGCTTTTCTAATTGTCTTTCCAAACATAAACTTGCAAATTTTAGAGCTTAACAAATATAGGTAAAAATTATTTCTAATAATGTGTAAGAAAAAATATGATTTTAGAACATTCATTAAATCTATTCAAATTCTAAAAAAATTTTTTGTTGAAAAATACTTTTCAAAAAAATACTTGGCCAAACATTCGGCAAAGGAGTTGAATACCGAATAGTGGCCAAATATTAGTTACATCTCTAACGACAATAGATTATATGCTAAAAAAAATGCTGGAAATAATCATAGTGCATAATTTGTTAATAAATTATTAATTGATTCAAAAGACATTCAATTAAATAATAATCAATATGATAGCACATAATTTGTTATAAATTATTAGCTGTTTAAATACATAAATAACCAAATATTAGAATGAAAAATAATTGATTTTCAAATCTATGGAGAAAAAAAAAGAAGCAATTTTTAACTGAGTACAATTCCATTTTATTTAGAGTTCGCTAATTTTTGTATCAAGAATTAGTAAACAATTCAACATTAAAAGTGGAGGAATAAAAAAGAAGTTCAAGAAAATGAAATTAAGAGAGTCAATTTTTCAGTTGTTCACTACAAGCATATAAAATAATGTACAGAAGGAAACAATAAGATAATGTTCCTATAAGATAGGTGCATAATAATGAATATGGAGACTGTATGCAGGGTATCTGCTACATTTTAGATTTTCAAATTCATGACTAATTCCAAGAATTTTTCACGACTTAACGAAGTAACTATTTTCTCCGACAAAAACAGAACAATAAATTTATAAAAGCATTATAATAACGTTAATTGAAATGATGCGTATAACCAAAACTGTTATACTCTGCCATCTTCCTATTTATAGATTTCAAATTTAAGAAACAGAGTAAAGATAGAGTTGAAGCAATTAAATAGCTGAAAAAAATACAAAAGCAAATAATTTTTTTCTTCTTTTTTCCTGCAGAATTATATTCTAAAGATACTTTTCTTGTTCATCGGAAAGGAAAGAAATTCTCCTGATTTTTCTGTTCTCATTTTGGAATTTAAAAAAATTCGTAAATGACTGGCTTGCTTTAGCTAGAATTTTAAATTGATAAAATAAAAAAAATAGTAACAAAAATTCTGTAATCATGAAATGATGTTCATCCTTTCATTTTTTGAAAGAACACCATAATTTTTAAAGAACAGGATAAAAACATTTTATAATTAATAATATAATGGGGTAAATTCCATTAAAAAAAATATAGATCTTCGGTGACCTAAATCCATGACTTGCCATGATTTTTTAAAAAAAAAAATAATTAAAATCATGACAAAATTTTGTTCAATTCCAAAATTCATGACTTTCCACGTTTTCTCGTGACTTTCTAGGTGCGCAGATACCCTGTACATTATTTCTTACACTTTTGGCCCCAAACATTTGGTTTTATTGATAGTTTGCAGCACAGGAAAATTATGGAAGACATCTGAAGAAACAAAATCTAAAATTAAAAGGAATATTACCTTGCAAGTCTAATCGGCTAACTCGTATATCTTCCAATTGCAATGGTAGTAGAGTACAGACTAGAGCCTTTAGTTCACCAATAGTTGTTGTTTTTAGGAAACCTTTAGACAATTCAGTAGTCTCACCTGTTGGTGAGTTCACAGTTATATTTAGCAGAACTGGCTCATGTGCAACTCCTATTGAAAAGTGTTCTCCTCCAATCTGCAATATTTATTGAGGCTTTAGATAACACAGATAAAATATACAGCAAAGTACTTTCATTTAATCAGAGTGAGTCAACCACCACCATTTGTTAATACGGTCAACTCTGAATGAAATGTTTGCTCCCGTGCAATATTATTTTTTGTGGACAGAGCGAACCACTGAACTTTTTTCTGTTTTCGACTGATTTTCTACATTTTTTGTAATAATTTTGAAATTTCTACTTCAAAATAAATACATATAACGATTTTTAAAACCTTCTATTGAGAGGAATGTAGCCATATGCATTTTTTCTTGTTTGCTTCTTCCATCTCAGTTTACCATCCCTAAATTTTTTGTACGCAAGACGAAGAGTCATAAAAAATTAAAGTTAACAAATTTTTTGTAACTACATATTATTTTTTCACCATTTTTGCATTTCATTTTATGGGTCATTTATTTAAATAATGTGCAATAAAAGGGAGCAGTTCGGAAAAATGAGTGAAAATTGTTTGCAGTACCGATATAGCGAACTTTCGGTTATAGTGAACCGAAATTTCAGTCCCTTGACGGTTCACTATAACGGGGTTTGACTGCACAATTTGTCTTAGTTGACCTCTACAATAAAGAACAAAATTTATCCAATTCAATACAAAAAGATCTTTGCAAAACTGACCACCTGTCTATCTTTCATGTTAACTGCTGAAATAAATCAAATTTGTCTGGGAATGTGATTGAATGCTATTCTAAGCTAACTCGAAGAGGAAAAAAAATAAAAAATAGTTCAAGAAATTTCTTATGTTATGCTACGCAATAGAAACACTGAAGTAGTGTTAAAATCTAACTCCTTTGTGAGTTGACCGTACATAAAAACTTTTAATGACTCTTGAATGAATGATTTCTAAGTATAACAAAATGGTTCAAATTAATATGTTTATTAATTGCTTTTGTTGAAATTGGAAAACGCTAGTAAAAAAAGGTGGAAAAAACTTCTTGAGAAGGCCAAGGACCACCCTGGGCTGTTGAGCCATTGATGAATTGCTTTTGTGTATTTTTAAGAAATCATATAGGGTTGGTAAGTGGCATGCATTACAAACACATAAGAACTAAATGATGTAGATAATATATCGATTCATTTCCCTCTAAGACAAGGGTTGCCACCCAAATCTGGGGAAAAAAACCTGCCCTGTACATATAATACACACTCTATACAAAGGAAACACACAATCTCTTTTATGACCTATATTAGTCTATTTGTACTAGTTTCAATTGCTGGAAAAACTTAAAGAAATAAGGAAATCATACTTATAACAAATACTGCTATAGTTAAGCATAACTGAAATATTATCCTTATATATGCATTAAATTTAAAAGATGAAAATAAGAAATAAAATTGCCTGTATTTTGCAAGTTTGTAAGGGAAAATTCAAAATTCCATGTTATTTTAGGTGATTTCTAAATTCCCTGTATTTTCCAGGTTTTCTCCATTCTCCCTGTGGAATAGCTCTAAGACCCCTACAGTAATGCAGTGGTAAGCTTACACAGATTTCACTGTTGGCAAGGTAAAAAAAAAATTTATTAAAAACATAACAGTTTCTGAACTAGAAAAAAAAGTTCCAATTAAAAATGAGAAAAAAAAAGAAAAAAGGAATATAAAATAAATTTATTAGTATATATGTAGTAGTAATGCTTCTTAATGCCACTTCAGTAATGCTTCTTCAACATCCTTGTGATCTGCTTTTCTCAACTTTTTTCTGCCATCTAAATTTTTTTCCATGAGAAGAAATTGTTAATTGCCTATTTTTCCACATGTTACAAACTGTAGATTTGGATAGTTTATATTTCTTGCAAATATCAGCTTGATTACATCCATTCTCAATTTTTCTGATTATGCCCATTTTACCATAAATGGAGAACATTTTGCGTTTACTGCTCACCATTGTTAAATTTGAGACACTTGCTTGCAGGATTTTTTTTAACTGAACTGAGAGCAAAAAGGAGATGAAATGCGGGTCTTATCAACACAGATCAGTGTCCAACCCTTTGACCTATAATGAATAATTAGTCATTCCCTCTGACAGAAAATGCATATTGATCCCACTGACACCTTACAGGTGCATCATCTGCTTGGTTTGTTTAGGGATGGGAAATTGAGATAAAAGAAGCAAACAATAAAAAATGCTTATTGCTACATTCCCCTCTATACCTGGTTTTAAAAATCAGTATATGTATTTATCTTGAAGTAGAAATTTCAAAATTATTGCAAAAAAATTTAGAAAAAAAATCAGTCAAAGACAGAAAAAAAGTCCACTATATCCAACTTCCTCACTTTTTTGGTTCACTATATCCACATAAAATAACATTATACGTGTAAAGCAAGGCACGGGACCGAACATTTCGTTCATTATATCCGGGAGTTCACTATAAACCGTGTTTGACTGTATATCCCATTATGAATGTCACTGTGAGGAAGAGAAATATTTTGATTTTGTCAATAAACATATTATTACTGGTAATTTAAATATTATAGAAAACTTGGAACTTAAAAATTTAGATCCATTTACCATATATCAATCAATAAAATTCTAAAATACTTTCTTAATGATCTCAATAGTTTTTGTTTAAAGATATCAAATAGATTCTCTTTACCTTTAGTTAAGCTAACAGAATGGAAATGGGGTGTTTATTATTACTTTAAAAACTTTGTTTTCAATAATAAGGATAATTTAAATAAGAGTAACAATCCAACAAATTTTTCTAATATTGTTCAATCAATTAAGTAACTTCAAAAAAATTTTGTAATTACTCCCATAGACAAAGCTAACAATAATTATGCAAACTTCTGTAAAAAATTCTATGCTGAACTTTTAAATACAGAATTAAAAAATAGTAAAAATTCTGAACTTAGTAATTTCAATAATAATATTTTGATTAAAAAATTTTTAGCTTCGTATAAGAGATTAAAAATTAAAATTAGTAATATACAATTTCCTTACTTAATTATCCGTCCTAAATTTTATAAAATTCCTGTAAAATTTACAACTATCACATGTGGATCTAATACTTATCTAACTAAATCTGGCACCATTTTCTCTAACTACTTATTAAATAAAATTATTAACAATATTTCTAAAGAAGGTTTCTCTTGGATTATCACTAGTAATCAACCGATTTTAGAATTCATAAAACATAATAAAATTAATTCTATTGCGACTTTTGATTTCCGGGATCTTTTCAACAGCATTCCCTTTTCTAAACTAAAAGATGTCCTTTTGAACTATGATTTTAAAAATATCCTTTGTTGCGATTTTGATTATTGGGAAATTCTGATTAATTTTTGTCTTTTTAATAATTATCTTTACAATGGAAGGGATATTTTTCTTCACATTGATGGAATACCACAAGGATCTAATTATTCATCTCTCTTAACTAACTTATTTTTGCATTATCATGAATAAAATTATACTCTTAGTATTAAATTTGTTTTTAGATATATTGATAACTTAATTATCGTTAATTTTCAAGATTATACTATTTTATTAAATGATATTTACCCCGAGGAATTAATCTTGCTTCGTAATCATGATGATAATATTAATTTCAATTTTTTGGATTAGGGTATTATAAAAGATGAAAATATCTGCCTTGTTGATTTATACGATAAAAGAAATGATTTTAATTTTAATAGAAATGAATTAATTACTTGAATTCTAATGTTTCTAGGAACATCTATTTAAATACCACTTATAATGAAATGAATAGAATTAAAAGAACATGTAGTAATATTTATTTATCCAAAAAACAAATCGATAAACTCTTTCAAAATTTGATAAAAAACAATGGATACCCAACAAAAGTAATAAAATTCTATATAAAATCATTGAATAAATCATATATTTTGTGGATATATTTACTAAAAATTTTCTCTCTTAATTTATAATTTTCTCATTTGCAAATCCATTTCGGGTAAATCTGTTGCCAAAATTATTTACTAAATAATTTCTTTGTTAATTTGTATAATTTTTCCATGTGCAAATGGAAAAATTATACGATATTTATAAATTGTGCCATTTCGGGCAAATCCGTGGCTAAAATTATGTGCAAAACACTCAATTCATGTTTCTCTTTTCTTCTGAAATAAATATTTATTTTCTAAAATTATTTATGGTCAACTTCTTTAAATTATCCAGTATAATATTACCTTGTGCACATCCATTTCGGGCCCATCCTTGGTAACTAACAAATCAAACGCACTTCAGCAATGCAGTAAGAACGGCACTTTGAAACAAAACTCCTCTAGTTACACTCAATTTGAGCTTTTGTTTTCATATTTTGCAATCTGGCAATCTTGTTACGAAAATATTTTTAAAATCATTCTTGAAAAATTTCACGTTCATGTAAGTACATTTGAATTCGCTACTCAGATTAGATTTTGTTTTATTCCTTTTTAATTTATTTTCTGTTTTTGCGTGTTATTTTTACTTTTTGTGTTCTATTTTATTAGTTGTAATTTTCGTAAAAAAAATTTTGAGTGCTCCTCACACTATTGTATTAATATATTTTTCTTGGGCTATATTGATACAATATCAGAAAGCACTCTTTTTGCGGATATAATCGTGTGGGCTGATGAAAAGATTATATTTTATATTTTCTGTATTCTTTTTAAAAAAAATTCTCCTTTTCTTTTTCTTCCCATTTGTTTGTTATTTTTTATTATTATTATTTTTCTTTCCCCCCTTTTTTCATGTCTGTAATTTGCCTTTGTTTTATCTTCATTTTGAACTTTACATACGTACATATATATGTATAAGCTATTTAAAAAATCAAGAAAATATGAGAAAAGCGTTAAATAAAATATTTTAAAATGTACCTGCTCGCCATCCCACATAAATATCTTGGTTCCTTCCAATATTCCAAGGTCTTTTAGAGTTTCATAATTCTTGGCTAAACATGGGATTAGAAAAAATAAGAATCCTTGGTAAATAGATTAAAAAAATAAATGATTTAATACTTTATTCAGTGCTATTAATGTTGCATTTTATATTTATATGAAACATATAATAGTCATTATATATGCATATTAAGTTGAATTCATTTGACAACTGTACCAGCGCCCTGTGGCAGAATTTTTTCGGGCTTTCTGCGACATACCCCTCTAATACTAATATCTTTCTGCAAGATACTTTTAAAAATAATAAATGTTACTAAATAATATGGTACTAATTTAAAGTAACAGAAGCTTCAAAGAAAAAAAAACTTTTTTAATTGAATATGTAATACGTTTTTAATTCTAATATTATGTCGTATTCTTGGATTTTGTAGGGGGAAAAGACACTAATTATTTTTTTTTTTTTTTGTCTTTTTGTCTTCACATCCATTAAAAAAATCTGGAGCAGAAAAAAAAAGATTGACGGTAAAATCACGCAAATCGGACTCTTCAAAAAGGAGTTACTAAATGCCTTTTTAAATTTTGATTCAGTTGTTGTAATAAATACAGTATTAAAAATATTTGATTTTACGCTATGTGGAAATCAATAGTAATAATTGCATAAAAAAATAGAACGAAAATTTCCGCAAAAATGGAAACTAAAACTTTTTTACTTCATTACTCTTTATTTTTCAGTATTCTCAAAAGAGAACAGAAAAATCACAAGCATTTTTTCTCCACTCTAATGAGCGAGAAAAGCATATTTTGAATACAATTCTGAAGAAAAGAAAAAATCTCTCGATCATTTCTGCTGAGATCATTTCTCGATCATTTCTGAAAACCAAAGTTTTTTACTTTGAAAAGGAAAAATCTTTCTGCAAGAACTCAGTAACGTTCTGCGACAATCTGGCTACAATTCTGCACACAGGTCGTTAATGCATATGAACAAGTTCTAGGAAAAACAATTCATGATCTCAAAATGAAATTTCATGACTTTTTCTTGATGGCATTTTGCTTTCAATATATATATATAT
>NC_092211.1:4865422-4868200 GCF_043381705.1 Parasteatoda tepidariorum
GATTTCTTTCATAAACCAATAGTAATCCTTATCACTTCCCTTTTCCCCTCAAATATAACAAAATAGAGGGAAATTCCTTTGCTACTTTCCCTAAGATAAAAACTTAAGCACACAGTTTTTGAGTGCGAATTTGAGCTCCGCCTTTGCTAGAAAATGTCTTAAATATACTATGTGAAGCTAATAAAATATTTTTTGCCTTCCAACTGCTATCTGCGTGGCCTAACAACACTCACCATGACTGCTACCCTTTCAAGCCTTGCAGGATTTTTTGCAGTTGGTTTGGCACTTTTTTTTTTCACTGGTTCCATTTTAAAAATGCTTTTTTCAAATAAGTAAAAAAAATATATAAATACAAAAGGAAAGAAGAAAACAATCGAATGAAGTTTTGGGAGATGCCGGCGTAGCTCGTGAAACAGACATTATCCTGACTAAAAGAATATGATGCCAAAAAATTAAAAGAAGAGAATTTCGGGCCTTTTGTCCTTAATGGGTCCAAACATTGCCTCTACCGTTGTGCCAGAATTGCCGTTAGTGATTTGATTTTGTCACTGTTTTGTTTCATTTTCGTCTACCGTGTGTTACCATCAACAAATAGCCTCTTGCGGATTTACAGCAGGTGCTTGCTGTGTTGCCCTACTTGCTTGCTGCTTGTCGGGGATTTCCTCGAATGTTCTTCTGTGTTTCCTCGAACGGAAGATGACCAAAAATGTGATCTCAAGTGGTGGCTATGATTCCGCTCGCGTGTGTGCGTGATTTATCAAATATTTGAAGTGATTTATTGTTGATTTAATACAGATGAGATTGGTATTAACTCTCAAAATTTTCTATACCAGTTGAAAGTTTTAGACGTGAATACTTTTGAATCATTCACGCTCATATCTTGAAATTGGAACATATAATTTTATATTTATTGTTCCAATAATTTTATATTTATCTATTGATATTCATATTATGATAATATTTCCATTTATTGATATTATTATTCAACGGTTTATCATATTATTTGTTTAAATTAAATAATGAGATTAAAATTTAGTGTTATCACATTTTTTTTTCACTTTTGATTCAGTATGATTATAGTTTTAATTATTATTTTTATCACTTTTTATATTGCATTATATATCACAGTGTATATTATATTGATTGTAGAAGTAAAATTTAAATTTTTATTTTACTATGGTGTTTAAAAAGCAAAATATGTGCTATTCATATATTAAAATTTTTTTCCCCTTCTAAATGTTATATTTAATTATTAAAATTTATTTTGGTTATTTGAATGCGGAGTGGAAAAAATTACAAATTAAAGATGGTAATCAAAAATAGTGCAAGAAATAATTTTGAAAATCAATACAAAATTTCTCAAAATTAGAATTTAAATGAAGTTAGACCCGGAGAAGGTTCAGCAATCCCATTAACACATCAAGTTTATAAGAGAAAGAGTCAAACCCAACATAAAGTGATATGTATAATAACCCAACATAATGAATAGTATCCGGATACACTCAAAATACATACAAAATAAAGATGAAAACTATAAAAGTGACAAATACCCGAATATGACAAATAAAACTATCTTGTTAAATATTGATACAGGTAGTACTCTAAATATCATCCCAACTAAAGTTTTTGAAAAACTTAAAGTCCAAAAAGAAAGGAAAAACTTTGTTAATGTAAAACAAACAAAAGGTATTTTGCAACTTAACCACACTTGTACTTTAAATTTAAAAATTGGAAATATAGCTAGGTCAGTGGAATTTTATATTTTAAATACTGATCTACCTTATGCCATATTGGGTTTAAAGGGATGTAATGGGTTTAAATTTGTGATTGATTGTGATAAACAAGTTGTAATGCAAAATCAGAGAAAACTGATCACTTTTTCGGATTATAAAAGCAACTTGCCTTTACACATTTAACCTGAAATCCAGATTAATGATTGCAACAAAAATACCAATAAAGAAAATAAAGCTAAGAATAAAAATAAGGAAAGTAGGAATAAAAGAAAAAATGTTAAATCAAATAATAATAAACAAAAGGAAGAATTTGTTGTGGAAAATAAAATTTTGGGCATTAAAAACAAGAATAATAAAATAAAAACGTAAACAAAGTGAGTTTAAAGAAAAATAAAAAAAAAGATGGACTAAATATAAAGATTTAAATAGCAAAACTGAAAAAATCTTTTGAATTTTTAAGTGTTCTTGAGACTGATTGTGATAATGTGGGGCCGCATTGTCAAACTCATGTTGACGGAATTATGCAAATTCAAGATAATGAAAAAAACTTTCAGCTTCAGGAATTTTAAGAAATTTTCAGATTTTTTTGCTAAAAATAAATAGTTTATAGAGACAATAAAAATTTAACCTCAAAGGGTAAAATAACCATCAAGTTTACCAGCGTCAAACTTTTTATTCTCTCATTGAAATAAAAATACTGAAGTCTTAAACTTCAGATTAAAGACCATTGCGTCAAATTTTTTTTAACATTTTATATTGAAAATGTTTTTGATAAAAAGTGCAGGGATGAGATTAGCCAAAAAGCAAAAAAGCTGAATTTCCACGATAGTAAATTTTACGCAAGCGCGACCCTTTAATAATAACAGTTTAAGGTAATAAATAATGTGTTGACATACAATTGTGTACTAATCTATCATTATATAAATGATTACATTGATACTTAACATTTTTTAGTGAAAATAAAAATTTTCACCTGAAAAAATAAATCTGGAAATTATATTTTTCCCCAGTTCACGTAAGAGACAATTATTACTTGAAAAACTAC
>NC_092211.1:4868700-4894982 GCF_043381705.1 Parasteatoda tepidariorum
TTTGATAGCAGAGCTACTTCAAATTTTTTTTTTCCCCTAACACTTTACGAATTTTTTTTTTTTTACATTGTGTGCAAATGTGTTTTTTTTTTTATAATTCATGTTACTTTATATCTTGTTGATATTACAAATATTATTATTATTTTAATTGTGTCATCATAAGGAAAGTTTTGCAAAGAATAATTTCAAAATTTTTTGATGTTAGTTAAACTTTTTCGGCGAGGGGGGATCTAACATAAAAAGCTTATATTAATCTTTTTATGTTAGTTTCTTCGTTATAACACAACTCCTAATTTATTACTAATTAATTATTCAAGTCGAACTGCTTTCTCACACTTTTAAAAGCCACATCCTGTTTCCAAATCTATTTTTAGCCAAAGTATGCATAAATTTAAATAAAAACATTCTTCCCCTTTAAACTACGTCGGAATCACTTGAGCTAGTTTTTAAACCAATAGTAATCCTTGGGACTTCCCTTTTCCCCTCAAATGTAACAAAATAGAGGGAAATTCCTTTGCTACTTTCCCTAAGATAAAAATTAAGCACACAGTTTTGAAGTGCGAATTTGAGCTCCGCCTTTGCTAAAAAATGTCTTAAATATACTATGTAGAGCTAATAAAATATTTTTTGCCTTCCAACTGCTATCTGCATTGCCTAACAACACTCACCATGACTGCTACCCTTTCATATATACACGAATTATTCAATTAGAATGCGTTTTACATAGACGGGATTAGTAAAATATGGAAAATTTTGATGGACAATTAAACAGTTATACTAGTGTTCTATTGGGTGGCATACTTTTCTGAAGCTTTATACATTAATGAAATAAGACAATACAGTGTTATAAATATATTTTCAAATATTGTTATTTTTCAGACATTCTGAACAGAGCAATTTGGCAGTGAAAAATCAAGTTCAAAAATTGATTTAGATTTTAAATTGTTATCTTTTCTCATAGCAAAAATATGTCAGGAGAAGACAAATAAGTATTAGCTCAGAATAAATACTTCTAAAAGAATCTATTCAATCATTTACATAAAAATATATTGCGTTGCTCATTATTTCAAATTTAAACCTTTTGTTTGTGGGGCAGAAAAAAACAAGTTTCCAATATTCCTACTGTTTCTCAGCTACAGTTTTATCCTTTTTTACTAAGGAAACACACTTAAAACATTTAATTTAGTCTAAATAAGTATTTACTCTGTTATTGTTTTGCAAATCAGTCTGTTCATCAACCACTTTCTGCTTCTTCAAAAAGTTCTTTTTTTCCAGAAATTTTCTAAGTTATTTGGAAGTTCCTAAGTTAAAACATTAAGCTTCAATTAAACAAAATTGTTATTCTATGTTTATTAAGACTAAACGGAAAGCAGATTGCCACTCAGGAGATTTGATTTTATGCACTATATAAGAAAATTTTATGCATTTCAAAGTAATACCTTGAAATATTACTTAGTAATAATAAACGTGTAGTGTTGCTATCAATTTATATGAAAGAATTATTTAGAGCAAAAAAGTCTCACATTCAGGCAGTTCTTCATATAGATGTAATCCTGCAGGAACTTCACGAGCCATATGGAATACAAAGTCTTGATTAGGAAAAAGGCTTGAGGTTAACTGAAATATAAACAAAAGGGATTTTTATAACAATTGGAATAAAAGTATTTAATAGAAATCAGAAAACAAATTATGTATTTACAGTACAAAATCCCATATTCAGACGTTTGTTTTTGGAAAACGTTGCGGCGATGCCCCGCTCCTACATTTTCATCTTACCTAATGCGAAAGGGCACTTGCACTTCAACTTGGAGTGACGCATTTAAAAACCAGTTTTCCGCCAGTAACCAGGCTACTCCCATTTTTCCTCGTGCACTAGTACGTGATGCACGGCTCTCCGATAACTTTAATGTCATTCAGTTTTAGCTGTATTTATTTGTGATTTTAATAATGTTCAAATTAAATTTATTCCTTAAGTTTTAGTTGGTAATCTGTTCCTTTTAATGCTTGGAAAAACATGATTTACCACACTGATGACCCGGACGTGATTTGAACAGGCAACCTTCTGATCTGGAAGCAGACTTAAACTGCACGAGTGCAGAACTGGTCTACGGTGCCCCTCTCCGCCTTCCTGGAGAATTCTTCGAGGCCTCCACTACTGACGTGCAGCCTCATGAATTTCTGATGAGGATGCGTGAGACAATGCAGACTTTGAAGCCAAAACCAACGTCTTCACACTCTAAACAGTCCATCTTTGTACACCCATCTTTACCAAAATGCTCTCATGTTTTCATACGAGTCGATGGTGTAAAGAAAGCATTGCAACATCCTTACGACGGTCCATTCAAGGTTTTGAAGCGTAGCGGAAAAACCTTCACCATTGAAATGAAGGGTCGGCAAGCCGTAATTGGCATCGACCGCCTAAAACCTGCATTCCTGGATGATGAGGAGTTGCAGACTACTGCTCCAACCCCGGAGCAGAACGAACCTAGAGCTGCCCAGCATCCGGCTCCAGAGTTGGCTCGACCGGGGATCACGACTCGTTCCGGCCGCCGGGTGCATTTCAACACTCGTTGCTATTGATGTCGGTCTCCTGGACACTTGGGGGGGAGTACTGCGGCGATGCCCTGCTCCTACATTTTCATCTTACCTAATGCGAAAGGGCACTTGCACTTCAACTTGGAGTGACACATTTAAAAACCAGTTTTCCGCCAGCAACCAGGCTACTCCCATTTTTCCTCGTGCACTAGTATGTGATGCACGGCTCTCCGATAACTTTAATGTCATTCAGTTTTAGCTGTATTTATTTGTGATTTTAATAATGTTCAAATTAAATTTATTCCTTAAGTTTTAGTTGGTAATCTGTTCCTTTTAATGCTTGGAAAAACATGATTTACCACAACGTCTACCTTTTTGGCAATAAAAGAAAAAACAAACTTCTTTTTATGCCACCCCCCCCCCCCAAATTTTTTTTCTCTTTAATGTTTGTGATCTGCTGAAAAATCTAAAACAAAGATTATGCACAGGCAATATATTTTTCTTGATAAGATTCCAGACTACAAAAATTTATTTGCTGAATCCCCACTATTCCACTGTAGTCTTATTTATTTTCCATTATACAATATGGCAAAAATGAATGACATATAAGACTTGTTAGGTTTCCGATGTAACCCCACACAACCTCAAATATAGATGGAAACTGACGTTATTTGGTTGACGAAGTATGTGTATGTTTTCCATTTGTTCTATCATTTATAAAATGTTTTTGAAAATAAATTAAAATGCCTGCTACATTATATGATGTGCTCTGTTTCTCCATCCAACAAAAATGTTTTTTAAATTTTACAATAATACTGCTTTCTGACTTATAATCTTGTTACAAACCATATGTTGGAAAAAGAATTTCCTTTTTGAAATTCTTTTCCTTTTGAATAATTGGTTGTTAAAAAGCCTTAATTATAAGTTCAGTTCATAATGTGCAGTTAAATGAAAAGCATTTTAATTGATATTTGAAAATTTTTTCCAATATTCCAATAATAATAATAGGCCTGCTGTAAGTTATCAGGTAATGCATGAGGGGTCAGTTAATAATAAGAACAAATTCCCAACAGCAAAGCATAGCTCTTTTCCCCCCATAAAAATTTGAATAACATGTCCTTGTGGATATTTTATCCCAATAAAATATCAATGATTCATGACTACAAAAGTTTGGAAGAAATTACTTAAAATGCAAAAGATTTTATGTGACTTTCATTTCATAATTCAAAGAACGAACATTCCTTCATAAAATTTTAACACAATTAAAAATAAATATGATTTTTTAAGCCAGATGCTTAACACCTTATATTTTGCATTGTCTGGCATGAGAGCCCATCCTCACACACATGTGCATACTACAAAATTTTAAGTTTTTAAAATCTAAAGGGGTAGTTTAGAAAGAAAGGCAGAGAAAACAAGACAAAACATATGTGAAGCAGCATAAATATTTCATTTTGATGGCATTATATTTTCCAATAACCCATTAAAGAGCTGCTCAGGGGATAGAGTGTTCGTCTTCCAATGAGGTGAGCCGGGTTCGAATCCCAGTCGATACGAATTCTGATCCGGCCTGCACCGACCACAGTGCTGACGTGAAATATCTTCAGTGGTAGACGGATCATGGGTTAGAGTTCCCTTGATGTCAGGCTAACTGTGGGAGATTCTCATGGTATTCCTCTCCATGTAACGCAAATGCGGGTTAGTTCTATCAAAACGTGCTCCACTAAGGCAAATTTCTCCCAATACTTGAGTTCCCTCGTCTTCTGGATTGGGTTCAAAATTACAAGGCTATAAAGTTGAACATTAGTAATTGTAAACTCAAAAAATTGGGTAGACTCTTCAACGACGGTTATAAAATAAAATAACCCTTCCAAGGACAATTTTTTCCTAGTCATGTTTCGTCCAAATATTACTAGGATTATGTATTAAAATAAATTTATTTATTTTTACCTAAAATTAATTAGATTCTCAAGAAATTTTTTTTTTTGGCAGGAAAGTGGGTAGGATATTAATTTTACCCACTGCAAACAATTGGCCATGAACTTGAACTTATAAATTATCAAATTTGTGAGTTTTATGTTTATAAATGCAAAAAGCCGGCCAGATGGTCCAGTGGTCAGCACGCCTGACTGCGAAGTCAATGGCTGCTCAGGGCATGGATGTTTCTCTCAGTGTGCTGTTCTCTATTGCGTGATGCGTAAATGTGGCCCACCCTATAAACGGATATCTGTGCAGTGTGGCGCGGGTAACATTGCTCGCCACTGCGACTTAGGTTCACAGGTGCCCACTGGGTACCGTTAAATGAGTAACACTTCCGGCATCTTCCTGGGTGAAGAACGTAGAAAGTTCAGTGCCCGCTGTTAGGA
Source organism: Parasteatoda tepidariorum (assembly GCF_043381705.1). NCBI lineage: Eukaryota > Metazoa > Arthropoda > Arachnida > Araneae > Theridiidae > Parasteatoda > Parasteatoda tepidariorum. Next base: position 4,873,602 of record NC_092211.1, read on the forward strand.
ATAAATGCAAAAAAACTAAGAGAATTGATCAAAAATGAATACCTTTGATATACAGTTTCTTAAATCCAGCAGTATTTTTCTCTTGTCGATAGCTAAATCAATGTAGGGTATTTCCCCTGGTTTTGGTTCCAACACACCATTAGAGCATATGTAATTGTTTCCTAAGTGCACTTGGAGGTTCACCATGTTCAAAGCAGTCTCATATTCTTCTCTACAATTAACACAATTCTTACACAAACATTGAAAGCAAAAATAATTACTTTATTTTTCGCAGTAAGGAAAAATTATTAACTAGGCATAAAGCAGTTTCGAAAAAAAAGCTGAATTTTGTGCAGTAACAAAAAACTTCTGAAACATACTTCCTCAAATTAAACAAAAGGTTTTGTAGCGGTTTAAAATAAAAATCAGGACAAAATCAGCAAAATATTTGGTACAATTACAACATATTAGACAAGTTTTAAAAAGGGGAAAACAAAGAGAACAAAATATTGTAATCCACTGCTAAAAAAACTTTTTTAATGATTTGGCGACTCATTTGGCAAGCTCGTCGAATCAAATTACCATACAACAGTTAATAAAGCGTCTATTAAAATGTAATTTAAGACAATAATTATCAGAAAACAAAAATTAAAATGAAATTTAGATTAATATCAAGCTATATAAATAACAGTTCGGTTTTTATAAAAAAAAACCCAACACAAACAGTAACAAATATGAAGTACCTGTTACGGGATAGTTATAATTTTGTAAAACAAACTAGAAAAACCTGTAAAGGGTTATAAGAAAACTCAAACTCCAAAACAAAACTAAACTCTGTTGTTCTAAAAAATGTCTTCTAAATTTATCATCTGCTTTTATCTCTTTATGTGTTTATCTTATTCATGCTTATGCTAGCCCATTATTTTTTTATATTTTTAGACTATTCTAAATCCTGTTTAGAGGCACACATAGACTTAATTGGGAATGACATTTCCAAATTTGTCCTATTATTAGTTTACCCTGTATACATATTCTACCCTAGATTCTAAAATTTCGTTCTAGCAAAAATTAATGAATGAAATTGTCATTTCATAATGTTATTCATGAATATGGAAGCAAAAAACTGGGTATAATTAATTGATAAGATTGTTTAATCACTTTTGTACAAATGTGCTTAAAAGAGGACTTGATTTGTCCTCTTTTAAGCACATAATATTTTAAAATTGTTAAATTAATAAAAGAGCGGAATTCTGCAGATTTACAGCAAAAAAAAGCATGCCTGCTGCAAATTCCAAGAAATGAATACACTAAATTTAAAATAAAATAAAAATATCATGTAAAATTAGTCCGCAGAAATTGAACAAGTGAATTAGATTAAAGGGAAATAATTACCTCATTTTTTCAAGCTCTGCATTTTCTTCTTCGGCTAATTTAAGAAGTTTTTCTGACATTTTATATCTTGGGTTACCCTTAGCTAAAAAAGATTTAAATATGAGATATATTTAGAAAAGTAAAATACAGAGGGGAAAAAAAACAGCAAGAAAATTGAACTTAAAATTGAGGGGAAAAAAATAGAAAATTACAAAATATTTTTATCAAAACTTCTGATTATTAAATTTTTTTTAAAAAGTTTAATTACTGAAAATGACTAAAAAAATAAATATGCTACATAGTTAGAAAGCAATATAAAATTTTTATAAATACTACGCCCCCCTCTAAACTATATGGAGGTATTTAAATTTTTCACCTCATTATACATATATAACAAGAAAATTGACTAGAACCTAAAATAGCTACAGTCCCCTCTAATGGTATTGTTCTGTCCATTTTATTGATTTTCTAACAATTCTATGACCATCATGCAGATTTCTGATTGTTAACTTTGTCATCTAGCTGCAAAAAATTCATATCCTTGATGACATTAGGGTGGAATTCAGTTACATTTCAGCAATTACGATGGCTCACTTATACCAATCAGAAACCTGTATTTTTGTAAAATATGGCATTTTGCGATATGTAAAATACAGGCTTTTCATGGGCCAAATTTGTCCATCGTAATTGCAAAAATTCAGCTGAATTCCACCCTATAATGCGAAGGATATACGAAATATGGATTCTTAAGTTCATTTGATAGATTAATAAAGAAGCTAACATAAAACAGATGGATTTTTCACCATACTGAAATTTCGTTTAAAAAAAGTTCATTAAAGAGGGAAACCTAAAATAAACTTTTAATTCGATTTGGGGCTCCCCCTTTGACGTGGGGACTGGGGGCAACTTGCCCTTCCTTTGTCAGGCTCTGCTTGCTGGAGTTTAAAACTTCTCTGATTACAATTAAAAAATATCACTAAACAATCACCTTTGTTTTCCTTGTGGAGATTTTATGGATCACATGTTTAGTTTTGAAATAAGGAATCATATTATAATCAGAACATACATTTTCAGGTAACTGTTACATAATATACAAAATATTTTACATATAGGGAATTTGTAGGGATTTTTTAAACTGATTAGTATAGTAGTGCTTTATTATGTATAAATAATATTTGTTTGAATATTGAAATAAATTTTGCTTAGCTGCCAACATGGATAGGAAAAAATGCAGTAGATTTTATGAAATATAAATTTCATGATCGCAAAATGTATTTCACACAGTCATCACAATAAAAAAACTACAATACTTTACAGTTATGATTGACACTAAATGAAATTGAGAAATATTATGTTTACTTATAATTTTGAATAGTAATAGACATTTAATTCATCAAAGATAGTTAAAAGATTATTTAATTAATTTAAAAAGCAAGCTTTGAATAAAAATAAAATGAACATTTTTGAACGAAAAAAAAAACCGTTTTAAATCAATTTTATTAAATAGGATTTGCTTTGTTATTAGAACTGGGCTATAAATCGATGTATCGTGACATATTGATTTAACGCATATATCGGCAAGCCAATACAGCTACTTTCGTTCCAGGCGATTTATCAGAAATCTGATTTAAGCCGTCGAGTGCAAAACAATGTACCAACTAAAGACACGCAAGGATTTTCTCTTAACGTTCCAATGCCGACTCGCGCTGTGGAAAACTATGTTCGCTTCGTTATGTTGAAATGGCCTTGATTGATGAGAGGTAGAATCAGAACCTGAGTTTTGAGAACATATATCGTGATCTCGCAAGTTCGTTTTCGCACATCTTAGTTTTTTTCTTTGTCGCGACTTGATTGTAGAATATTTTCAGTGGAACTAACTTCGTGATTGTCGCCGCTACCTTGTTCTAAACGCAATCTATTATTGAAAAGAATAAAGAAGAGTTTCTTCATTAATTAGGAAAGTTTTATTTTTATTAAGTTCTTTAAAACTTCTTTTTTAATTTTCAAATGTGAAAATTATCGGAAATCTAATTTAAAGCACTCATAAAGAATTAAATTACGAAGTTATTAAATTTGTTAGGTTATTTTTTTTTACTTTCTTTTAATTTATTAAAAACTTTTTGGATAAACTTCTAATAATTTAATGGGTTTTTATTACTGATTTTAAATTTATAAGTCTTGAGTTGTTTTTATTTTTAGCATAAAGACTGATGATACAAAAACATATTAGAAGTTATGAGGAAAACAGAAAAGAAATTACATAAAGAAAAGAAAAGAACATATCTAGAGGAATTTCTAAAACTTCTAGAAAACCGGAATAACCAAAAAGAATGTAGGAGGTTCTATAAACTAGTAAATAATATGAGAAGAGAATTTAAGCCAAAATCTATCACCTGCAGAAATAAGGATGGAGAACTTGTGAGCGAACTTCATCACGTGCTTAAAGTCTGGAAATGCTACTTTCAAGATCTGCTTGAAGCAAAAAATGAGACTCGCAACTTAGAGAACAGCCCTGAAGAACTGAACCCAGTTCAACACGTAGACATCTCCCCACCATCTCTAGATGAGGTTGTCCTAGCTATTAAAAAACTCAACAACAATAGGTCGGCTGGTCCCGACTGTATACCATCTGAGCTACTAAAATCTCAAGAACTAGAGCTTCTTAACGCCATCTACAATATCATGGTTAAAATTTGGGATACGGAGAAATTGCCCATTGAATAGGAAGGCCATATTTAAGAAAGGAGACCAAATCAAATGTCGTAACTATGGGGGCATTACACTCCTCAATACGGCATATAAAATATTCTCCCAACTTTTTTTTTACAAGACTTCTTCCCTTTACCTTCAAAATAACTGGAGACTACCAATGTGGTTTTAGATCACAAAGATTTACTGTAGATCAAATTCACATCCTAAAACAAATTTCAGAAAAATCTAAGGAATATAATATCAAAACTTTTCATTTATTTATAGATTTTAAAGCTGTTTACGACAGCATAAAGAGAGATAAACTACTGGAAGCAATGGCCGAATTTGGGATCCCTACTAAACTCATTAACTTAACCAGGACTTCACTAAGTAATATAAGATGCAGGGTTAAAATTCAAAATCAATTATCGGAACCATTTTCAACAGAGAGAGGCCTGCGTCAGGGGGATTCCCTCGCCTGTCTACTCCTTAATCTAGCTCTGGAGAAATGCATCAGAGATAGTGGATTAGACCAAAAAGGCACCCTTTGGAATAGATCAGTTCAATTACTGGCATAGGCCGATGACACCGATGTCATAGGAAGGTCAGAGAGAGAGAGAGAGAGCAGTGAGAGAGGCCTTTCTGGCTCTTGAAACTTCTGCCACAAATATGGGCCTTACCATCAATGAAGATAAAACTAAATTTATGGAATCTCCAGCTGTAAATCATGACCCTTTATTCATAAATGGTTACACCTTTGAAAAGGTTAATGAATTCAAATACCTTGGAACAATGATCAATGGCCAAAACAGCATAAAAATAGAAGTAGACAACCAAATTAAAATGGCAAATAAGTGCTTCTTTGGACTAAGAAAGCAATTAAGATCAAGCCTAATCAGTCGAAAAACCAAAATTAAAATTGATAAGAATCTTATTCTACCTGTATTGCTCTATGCAAGTGAAACATGGACACTAAATGCAGGCACTCAGCGTACTCTTGGTGTTTTTGAAAGAAAAATCCTTAGAAATATTTTTGGTCCAGTACAGGAAAGAGGCTGTTGGCGAATCAGATACAACTTTGAATTATATAGACTCTATGGAAAGCCACAAATAGTGCAGGTCATCCAAAGCAATAGATTAAGATGGCTTGGCCATATCTGGAGAGGTCCAGCAAACAATGCAGTACGAATCGCCTCCTTTAAAAATCCTTCTGGATCTCGGGCCAGAGGAAGACCTCCAACTAGATGGCTGGATGACACTACTAAAGATCTCGGGCTGTCGTGCTGAAGAAGAAATCGTGATCTCGCATGTTCGTTTTCGCACATCTTAATTTTTTTCTTTGTCGCGACTTGATTGTAGAATATTTTCAGTGGGACTAACTTCGTGAACGCCGCCGCTACCATGTTCTGAACGCAATCTATTATTGAATATATATAAAGAAGAGTTTCTTCATTAATAAGGAAAGCTTTTTTTATTAAGTTTTTTAAAACTTTTTTTTAATTTTTAAATGTGAAAATTATCAGAAATCTAATTTAAAGCACCCATAAAGAATTAAATTATAAAGTTATTAAATTTGTAAGGTTATTTTTTTCCTTACTTTCTTTTAATTTATTAAAAACTTTTTGGATAAACTTCTAATAATTTAATGGGTTTTTATTACTGATTTTAGATTGGGACATAAGTCAGTCAAATTTGTTAATTCAAAAAAATTTGAAAGGTTTGAGAATTTTATTCATTTTTTTAATCATTTAGCACTTCGTTTTATTACAGAGTATGATCATTTTTTTTAAAAATTTTCTTTTAATACTATTAGTTAATTAACTAAATATATTATCCAATATCACAATTCTTTTGTTTTTATTTTTAAGAAATTAAACCTTACTTTTTTATTCGTTCATAACTCGGTCATTATTCAATTTAATTTAATTATTTATGTGAAATAATAATAATAAAAAATAGTGCTTCAAAAGCGTTTTTTTTCCTAAAATTTATTGAGCACTTTGTCTTAAACATACAAATAATTTTTAGCGAACTTATTTTTTAAATTTTCTTTCTTAGGTAAATATATTGATAAATTTCAATTTTATTTATTAAAATTAATAAATCTTTTGTTATTTTCGAGATCATTTTTAGAAAGTATAACAAAACCTGCGTTTACTTTTTCATTTAGTATTTGAAGATTACGATCGAACTTAATAATTATGTCATTATTTATGCATAATAATACACGAAAATATTGATTTGTAGAAAGCGCTTTCTGTTTAAAAAAAAAAAAATTAACACTTTTTTTTAAGTGTATAATGAATTTCTTAACAAACTTTTTTTTTTTAATTTTCTAAATTTTCTTTCAATAATTTTAACTAGATATATTTATAAAATTCCCTTTTTATTTTTAAACTGAGAAATCTTCAAGGAGCGAAAATTTTAAGAAATTATAACAAAACTTATGTTTACTTTTTAGCTTAAAATTCGAACATTGCACTAGTCAAATGAACTTAATGACTTAAGTGAAATAATAATAGTAAAAAAAAAAAAAAATTATTGATGTTTCAAAAGCATCAGAGAGTTTTTAGTACTGGGGGCAATGTCGTTCGAAAAAACAGCATTTTATCACCTAAACATTCGGAAATGCTGATATTTTTATTTCAAAATAAAAATTTCATATGAAGTTTCAATTTTGCTACTTATCAAAGTTATTTTTGGCTCATTTAATGAAATTATTTTTTTATGGCTTTAAACTTTTTTTCTTCTTCAAAATTTATTCACTTAAACTAATTGATTTCCAAATATAATTCATAAACCTATAATTTTAAACTTTCCTTGATTTCTAATTAAAAGCTTAGTAAAGTACCTAACTTAAATTAAGACTGCTCATACCTTATAAACGATAAAGAGGTGCAAATATTTCATTCTGTATCTACACACATTTTTTCAATAAATATTTTAAGTAAGATTTATACATTGTAGTCAATTTATTTAATATCTTTCTTAAGCAAAACATATATATCTTCAAATTAAATAATTGATTTAAATCAATCTGAGTACTGAGTTTTGATAGAAATCTGACTTTCTGTGCCTTACAAGCAAATGAAATTAAAAAATACTATATTGCGATACATCATGATACATAATTTCTAATATAGCTCAGTCCTATTCATTATGTATTACATCACATGTTGCAACATGTAAGCACTTATTTAAGTATTCAAGCAAGCAATAATCCGCACAAAAATTCTATTTCAATAGGGAGTTTTTTAAGGAGACTTACTCAATTTTAGGGAATTTTCTAAAATATACCAAAACTAGGAGAATTTTTATTAAACCAGGCAAAATCCAGTAATCTACTGGTAAATATGTATAATGGATGTATAGTAATAAAAAAAAAAAAGCAGTGTTGAATACCTTCTTCTGTCCTCAGTAAGGATTTTCTTCTATAGAATAACATGTAAGCACTTTCTTTACCAGCAAATTGTTTTTCTATATCTTTTACACTAATAGGACTTACTCTGGAATCATTAAAGTCAAACCAATTATGATGGGTGAAGGGAGATGTGGATGGAACCAGCCTTCAAAAAAGAAATTCATCTTAAAAGTATGCCAAATTTTTGAACAAAAAATAAGCATCTCTTAGTAACTCAAAAAATATTCTTAACCACTTCATTTTTAAAAAAAAGTAAATGGCGATATTTCCGTATCATGATCTGCCACCCTAACTACGATCGCCAAGGTGCTTAACAGATTTTAAACTTGCAAATTTTTTTTTATAATAAAAGCAAAACACGTAGATGTTTGCCTGAAGGTGGCTACGATTCGAGTTGGTCCCTTTCTGTGATGTTTTTTTTTTTTCTCTCAGNTTTTTTTTTTTTTTTTTTTTTTTAGTTTCACGTGAGACACTGCCCAGAAGTTGCCAAGACTTGGCGATTCCTAAGCCACAGATCACAATACGAAAATCTCCCCCCAAATATAATTTTTAAGATATACGCACTAATAAAAAAATTTCTTCTTCTAACTGAAAGTTCATATGTATGTATGTAGTAGCTGTGCGAATTGCGTAATCTTTCATCGTCGAAACCAATAACTTCTTCATTGAAAGGTGCCAGACTGTCCACAACAGAAAAGTCCCAGAATACATGGAGCCAGAGTATCTGAACGAGAAAAGTCCTGAATTAATAGCTAACTTTCTCCTTAGAAATATCTAAATATAGAGCCTGTCTTTGTCCTGCAACGCTGTACGCAGGCAGCTCTCTGCTATTGGTGTCTTTGTTAAACTTATTTTCCCTCCTTATTAAATTTTTTACGCTTAATTCTTAAAATAATTATTGTCTTTTTTTCTCCCTTGCTCCACAAATCACTACATAGATACATATATAAACTTTCAATAATAGAAAGAAATTTTTTTTATTAGTGAACATATCCTCCTAATAATATTATTATTGTGGTTGAATGAATTATGAAAACATTGAATAGAAAAGTGTGAAAACAATGCTTTTGGCATAATTCGTGACAAAAACCGACATAAAAAAAGTATCTCATTTCAGAAAAGGGAACATAAAGGACTTTTTAAAGACACCCAATGAAAAAAGCACATTTAAGGGCTTTTAAAAAATTAAAATAAGCACCTTTAAGTACTTTTTAAAACTTCTAGGCATTTTTTATTTATTTTAACCTTAGAATATTGATTGCTTTCTCTCAAAAATTTGAATAATTTAAAAAGGAAACTTATTGAAGTCTAAATTTTTTTTGAAAAAAAGAAAATTTAAACTTCAGTCAAACTACGCTATAGTGAACCGTCTGAGAACCCACAATATGTCCACTATTAACGAAGGTTTGAAAGCTTTAAACTTATTGTACTGTTCAGCACAGGCTATAGTAAAAAAAGTAATGAAAAAAATTACTAACTTTTTTTAATAATTGATAAATAGTAACTTAATAAAAACAGTGATGATATCCAGCCAGCAACCTAATAATCTTAAAAATATACCAGTTAAAGAAAAAAATTTTTTTAGAAACATTTACTGCTGTAGAAATCAAATATAACTAGTGATTACATTTTAATTAACTGCTATTAAAAAAATTATACAATTAATGTTTGCTAATTTATATTAACTAAAATACTGCTATAACATATGACATTAGAGAAGCTATACAACAAAAATATTATTGCTATCACGCTAAATCAATGCATATTTATTAATTGCTGTCATTTATTATTGCTTTTTCTTTAAAAATAGAATGTGGTGAGCAGAAGAAACCTTAAATAACTATTAATCTTCGCTAAAAAAAGGAAAGAAAAAAAATAGCAGTAAATAACGAAGCTTTACTATAGAATTGTAGTGAAATGAGTATGTCAAAAATTTATTACTAAAATACGAAATAATAGTATCGTGTTGAAAGCATCAAAATTAAAAAATGTGTGGAACTGGCAAAAAAAATGACAAATAACTGGTAAAAAAAAAAAAATTATAATAATAAACCATGTCGATTTACAATAGGGTGCAGAGCCAAATCTTCCAATAAAAAATAAGCACCTTGTAAGCACTTTAAAAGCACTCAAAATTTATTTTTAAGCACTATATACGTTAACAAAATGCAAAATAATTTTCAAAGATTTTACATGATCATGATAAAATAACTAGTATCTGACAAAGAACTCTATTCTTGATTATATTAGCCATTATAAAATGACTGAGAGACTTTTTGGTTTGAGATCAGAGGGTGGTAAATGAAGCCTGAAATTGAGAATATCTTGCAAAATGCAGAGTTGCACAAGAGTGTGTAATAATTTCACCGAACCCCGCTCAGTACACACACATGTGTAAACGCAAGTATTTCATGAAACATGTAAAATGATTGGCGCTTTCATATGAACTGTAATAAGTAAATCTAAAAAAACAGAAGTGCTTTAAAAATGCTAAAAACTGCCTGTAAACTGTTGGCAATGAGCATATTTTTATTTAAATCCCACCCCTTATTTTAAATCCAGTAATTCTCTCTGTTAATATTTATTTAATTCAATATAATAAATTCAATACAATATTTAATTAGATAAACCTACGTACAGTATTTCTTAAGTTCTTGCCTAAACTGACGTAGAAAGTATAATAACTTATTTTAACGATGTTTATCTATCTCAGGTTACTAAATAAATAGCCCTGTGGCAGAATTTTTCGAGCTTTCTGCAGCAAAACTCTCTAGCACTGTCTTTCTGGAAGATACTTTTAATAATAACAAACATATATCTTATAATTTAAAATAACAAAAGCATTACATTAGCTACAAAGCCAAAGAGACGTATAAAACTAAAAGAGTCTCTTCTATTATTGTAGAATATGTAATAGAAAACAAAATAGGCAAAAATTTTTCAATGGCCTTTGTTTTTACAATTGATCAGTGACTTCAACCAGGCAAGATATTACTGGCATTAAATTGCTGTGCTATGGCCATGGAAGATTATAGAAGTATGCATCTTAAAACGAAAATAAATAGATTATTTTTTTTAAATTAAAAGAGCTGTTTAAAATGATCTTAATCCCCTTTAATCCATTGTACCTTATTCTTTCATTAGAAACATTAAATTAACAAATAGTGAAAATAAAACTGGTTTTATTTAAACTCAACAAGGTAAGAATATATCATTATTTTTCTTAAAACAGGTAACAACATTATTTATTTTAAAAATATAACACAATTTTACGACAGTGTAAAATAAACATTTAGGAATATTATTTTTTATAGAATAAAATAGCTCTCTTTTCACAATATAAATATACATTAAAAGCAACATCAATGCAAGCAGCAATGCGTAAGTATATAAATGCAAATTATATAAATGATAGCATATATTCATAGTTAAATGCAATAACATCAACAACAGAGTTGACAAATTCAATAAATTTAAATTTTCTTAAAATTTCTGGAAATACACGAAACTTAAAAAATTATAAAAATGACATTCCATTATAACTTTTTAAAAAAAAGGTTTCAAGCTTAATCAAAATCCTAACCTAAAAAAAGAAATTTGGTTGCTTAAATTGATGTAATAATTTTCAACTATTGTTAACCATTAAGGAAATTGATTTGCAACTGTGTGCAATTTGATAATTACAAAAAATAATATTCATACTATTTTTCATACACTACTAGCTTGATGTTGCCAAACTTTTCAGATTAACTAATTTTTTGATGTTAATATTATTTAAGTCTTTCTTTTTTTTTTCACCATCACACCTGCACATAATACCTGAAGCAGAATGAAACTATCCATTTTTTGTTCCTTAAGTATGTAGATGGTAGCACTTTCTTAGAATTTTTACTCATTGAATGTTTTTCTTTTATTTTTCAAGATTTTCAAAAGGGGGTCAGCACCTGATTTATTTCTAAAGCTTACTAAATGATTTGGAAATTTATATTTTATTTTGATTTGGTTAATCTAACTGTAACTTTATTTATTTTTCTCATATGTGGGCGTATCAAAGTCTTAGTCTGTGTACTTTTAAATTGCAATTGTTTGTCATTAATTTTTCTTTGCATTTACATTTCAATTTCTCTAATTGTTTTTCTTATTTGTTTTTCCATCATAAAGCCTCGGGGCATAGGGCCTCTGTTTTTTGGTTTCAACACTGACAACAGAAAGGATCCTCTGTGTTAGCAGGCAGTGTTGTGTTCCCCGATGAAGAGCTAACACACTTTTTGTCTTTTTCTGCTATTGTATTTCTGACTTTCAAGCATCACTCTCATATCAATATGCCAATAGAAATGTTCCTATTCACACACCATTTGCAGTTACCATAAATATCATCACTCATTTCAGGGATTCCGAGAACTATGCCATAACAATATGTTTGAAACACATTTTGACACGACTGCTGCATAAATATTTTATAACTTATGACATATATCAGAGTGAGTACATAAAAAAAAGAAAAGAATGGACATGTCGCGCATCAGCCACAGATTTCAGAGGCACAGCTTAATATATATGAATGAAATGAAATAAAAGAATTTTTTTTTAAAGAAAGTAAAAACATCTCTATGCAATAAAATAAATTACTTAAAGAAATAATGAGAAGAAAAAAACATTGTAACAGATAAAACTTTGAAGTTATTCATTTAAGAAAAAAAAAATGATGTAGCAACAGCCATAAATTGTTTATTTATGAAATTAATTATATGATAACAGCCATAAAGCTTGTTGCAAACTCTTTAAATGTAAGAGAAACCAATACTTACAGCAAGCATTCTAAGCGAACCTGCCATTTATTAGCTGCTGTCACTAAGCACAACATCATGTAAAAGGTAGAAAAAATAATATTTATTTACTTTTTTTTATCAAAATATTTAAACCTCAGGGAGTTCATGACCGCATACTTTTTGGTTTCCTTTGGACTGTCCAGAATGTTGTCCGCACTACTTGCTGCATCCATTGGCATTGGACTGTCAAAAGTATCTGCTTTGAGGAATACAGTATTGGATCCAGTATCGTAGTGAAACACTTCACTGCGCTTCTGTACAAACTAGAAGGAAACAAGTATTCAAATGAGATGCAAAGACTAGGTTAGGTACTCTATTTACGTCGTACTAGAGCAGCACAATGGGCTATATTAGACTGGGAAACATCTCCGAATGGATGATCCGAAGACACATGCCACAGTGGTGATTGTGAGCCCAACTCAAAAATCCTGAGAAATCATGAATGACGCATTTCAAAAAATTAATGTCTTAACAAATTTAAATCATTGATATTTTCAAAACATGAAATTCTAAATAAATTATATGCAGCATAATTTAAATGCATAATTATGGATAAATTTAATTCTATCTCTAATCACATTTATTATTCTATCAAAAAAATAAATAAATATTTACAAATGAAAAATATACCAAGTATAAATTCTAGTTCTAATATTTATAAATAAAATATACAAGAATTTTCATGCGTAAATGTGATAAATGGTTTCTCGAAACTTTTGGATTTCGGATTTCCGGAAACTTCCGGAGCACGGTCGTCTTAACTTCGATCCTCTGTAGAGGGGATTGTTCCCCCGCGTTGGTGGGCTGCAACATACGCGCAGTTTTTTGAATTGCTACAAAATGCCGTTTCTTTTAATATTTATAAAACGAAACTAAAAAATTGTTTTGAAAAAGTTTTAGAAATAATAAAAAATTATAAATAATAATACACTTGAGTTTAAATAAGGAAAAAATTATGAAATAAAAATTATATACAGGCTTATACATGTTATTATTAACATTAATAACATATATAAGCTATTTGTGCTTATGTGAGATTCGTCTACAAACGGCTTTTGATCCGTCCTCTAAATATGTTCTTTCGTCAACTCGATACGTCGTAAGCTCATGGCAAAATGGGCTCAAAATCTTGCAGGAAAAAAAATTCCGAATGGAAGAAAATTAATTTCCGGTTCCGAATTTTATTCCGGTTGTCTGGTTTTCCGGTTTCTGGATAAGAGGTTCTGCACTGTATTTTAATTTAATGTTAAAAACTAAAAGGTGAAATAAACACTTTCCCTTTTATTTTGAACTGTAGATTCTGATTTAAAATACACATCTATAGTAGATTGCTTTTGCCAATAGACTGTAGAATGAACGTCAGGAAAAGTAATATGGATGCATAATCATAATTGTATAGTTTTGGCATCGTTTTTGGCAGGATTCTTAAAAATACGAGAAAATGTTTCATCTGTAAGGATGAGGATAACTTTGTAAGCATTCAAATAAATGTTGTTGCTCATTTCACTTTATTAGCACTGATATCAGAAATGAATGAAAATTCTTTTCATTTTGCCCATTTGTGCATAATATTGCTATGTGCCCTTGCAGGGTTCCTTGCGTTTTCCCTCCACATATTGTGACACATTCACATATACCAGGATAACGATGGCTAGTTTTAGTTGCTGGAAATAAGGAACAACTAAACATAAAAGAATTAATGCTACAATAAACTTATATAATTCAATATAACTGAGCTATCATCTTTACATATCTTGAAAAACAAAAATACAAATATCAATACATGATTTTTAGATTATTTTAATACAACTAGAGACATTGGATTTCAATTCCAAGAGAATACAAATCGTGATATTGATTTCAAAAACGTGTAAATAAAAATTTCGATGTTAGATTTTTAAATTCCATGAATATGAATTGAGATGCAAGATTTTTAAATCGCCTGAATTCGATTCATTATGAATGATTTAAATCAGGTAATACAGAAATCGATGTTGAATATTAAAATCGTGTGAATATGAATTGTGATATTAGCGGATTCCGGCGCAGTTTCAAATATTAAAAAACTGAGCAACATTTTTCACGGTTTTCTGGCTACCAGATAAATGGTTCTGCACTGTAATATAAATAAATAGATTTTAGACATATTTACTTTGCATCTCATTGTTATTGTCAATGGTGAAATTAGTTATTTTCCAGAATTGGAGTAAGCTTTTGGTCAAAATTCCAATTTTACACCCAAAAATCAAGTTTCCCCAAATGTTTCTTTGATCTCTTGGGAAGTATGATTAGGCCACACCTCCTGGGAGCCTAGGGTCAAGGAAAGGGGTCAAACTTGGTGTCATAAGATGGGTTTTTCCAAATATTAAACAAAATTATTTTTGTTTATTCAGTCTGACACATGTTTTTCCCAATATCTCAGATTTAAACTATTTGTATGCTATCTTCATTTTTCAGTCCCTTTTATGAAAAGAATAAAAAGGCAACTACTTACAAGTCAAATCAAAATATTTTCCCCCCTGGAGAACCTAAATCTGCAATGAAAAATTAAGATTTTGGGGATTTAAGATTAACTTGGAGGGTCCAGTTTGATAACTTTGAATGCACATGCGGAAAGTTTTTCAAACATATGGTTTCAGGTTTTATGTGCATTCCTTAAAATACTTGAACATTTCCACACATTTCGGACTTTCTGAAGAGCAAGAATAATTCAAATCAAATAAGAGAGAATTGGACATAGCTAAAAATTATATACATAACATTCTGATACAAAAGGAATTAACCTTGATAAAATCAAAAGAGTAAAATGACTAACCTTGGCTATCATACCATGCGTACTTTTATACTTTTTGTTCCAACTCACTCCAGCCTGTTTAGTTATTTCCTGAAAAAATAAAAATCAGAGTTAAATAATAGATCCTATTCACATACATCACTATACCCCGTGGCAGAATAGCGGCGACATTGGCACAGAACGTAACTGAGTTCTTGCAGAAGGATTTTTCCTTTGAGAAATAAAAAATTTTACTTTTCTTTTCTGCAGAAATTTTCGAAAGATTTTAATTTTTTCTTCAGAATTACATTCAAAAGATGCCTTTCTCGTGCATTGCAGTGGGGGGAAAAATGTGATTTTGTCTATATTTTTTTCGGCAGTTACTACTATAGATTATACGATATTTATTTATTTATTTTTTTGATGTGATGATGAATTATAAAATGCAAAAATGGAAATAATTAGTGTATTATCTAAAAAGGAAAATAATTAGTGTGTTGTCTTCCTACAAAATGCAAGAATATCGCCCATAATATTAGAATAAAAAAAATCAAAGATTTAATTTAAAAAATATTTTATTTGATCCAATTTTTATTGAAGTTATAGTTTTTTTTGAAGTCTATATATTTGTTATTGTTAAATATCATGCAGAAAGATATTAGTATTAGAGGTGTGTAGCAGAGAGCACGAAAAAATTCTGCCACGGGGCTTCTAAGTAGAATGCTTAAGATTACTTTGATTATCAACAATTTTAAGCAAAAATGCAAAAGAACAGTTAAAAAAAACATATTAATTGATAAAAACATTATTATTCTTACATCTTATTCAACATTAAACTTTGTAATACATAAATTTTTTTACAAAGTTTAAATAATAGATTTTTAAAAAAAAATCTAAAACTGCTATGTCTACAGAAAACACCTCACAATGCATGTGCATTGGAAAAATAATTTTATAGGAAGGGATAAAAAAGTATTTATTAAAAAAAAATCCTTAATATAAAATAAGATCCAAAAAATGTTAGCTTTTCCATATTTTTTTACAATTTTTCTTTTATTTCCCCCGACTATTCTTCGAGTTTAAACTGCGTGGTTATGTATCGTTTAAATACTAATTAAATAGATGAGCATGATCTAACATCACAACGAACGTATTTAATGATAACCTGACAAGTTACCGAAATTAACAAAAACAGTTAATGCAAAGTTACAGTTAACCTAGCTGAGGCCACATAAATCCCTTTATTTTTCCAGGTTCCCTATGAGGTGTTTGAATTTTGCCAGCAAGATAAATCTGTTGTACAAAGACCAAATAAATATATTTTGAGCAGGGTTGCCACTCAAAACAAATTCTTTGTGCTTTCCCTGTACATATTATAGACATTATATTAAGAGGAAAAACACTATCACTTGCTGCATTAGGCTAGCTATAATTGCTGAGAAAAAAGGAACAACTGAACATTAGATAATGCTGTAGTAGATGAGATAGTTTAATATAGCTGAAATATCATCCTTAAATATCCCATAGATTGCACTTTGAGTGGTCACCATTTCTTAAAAGACGAAAATAAGAAGCAAAATTCCCTGTTATTTTCCATGTTGAGCATCTGAGTAAAAATAATAGAATGACTTACTCCGCATAGAAATTCAATAGGAAGACAGTGGTCAGGGTTCTCTATTAATATAGATTTTATGAGTGAAACAGGATCTTGATGCACATCATTACTTTCCCTTCCAGATGATGAATCTTCATCCTTTAAAGAGAACAACTCATTATAGCACATCTGTCGGCTCATTTACTATCTATGTAAAAACAGGGTGCGTAGCCAAATCTTTAAACAAAAGATACGCACCTTTTAAGTACTTTTTAAGCACTTAAAAATATTTTTAAACACCATATATATACAAGTTTCTGACAAAAAACAACAACAACTCGTTTCTTGATTATATTATCCCCCATAAAAAGATCGTGAGATTTATCGGTTCGATATCAGAGGTTCGAAAATGAAGCCTGAAATTGAGAATATCTTGCAAAATGCAGCAGAGTTGCACATTAGACTAAAAGAATCTCACCAAATCCAGCTCTGTATTTCATCAAACATGCAAAATGATTGTGAGCCCAACTCAAAAATCCTGAAAATTTCTTCAATGAAATCATTAATTACGTTTTGCAAAAAATTAACGTCTTTATAAATTTAAATGATTGATATTTTCAAAACATGAAATTCTAAACAAAGTATATGCAGCATAATTAAAATTAATAATTATGCATAAGTTTACTTTTATCTCTAATCACATTTATTATTCTACTAGAAAAAATATTTACAAATGAAAGAGATGTCAAGCATAAATTCTAGTTGTAATATTTCTAAATAAAACATAAAATTTTTTTAATACATAAATGTGATCAATAATTTCTTGAAACTTTTGGACTTTGGATTTCCAGGAACTTCCGGATTGCGTTTACCGAAAAATCCGGAAATCTGGATTTTTTCCAGAGCACAATCATCTCTGAATGATTGAGGCTTTCATGTGCTATGGCCCGTTAGTATGCCGAAATGTATTGTGGTTGAATAAATTGTGAAAACATTGAATAGAACAATGTGGAAAACAATGTTATGTATAATATGTAGTAAAGAAAATGTATGAATAATGGTAAAGAAAAGAGTATCACTTTCGAAAAGGGAAAATTAAGCACTTTTTAAAAACACCCAATGAAAAAAGCACCTTTAAGGGCTTTTAAAAAACTAAAATAAAAAATAAGCACCTTTAAGTACTTTTTAAAAACACTACACACCTTGAAAAAATGTTAAAATTATGAAGCATCAAATCCCCAAATAAGTAACATATTTCACTCCGGCTTTCTCTTAGTGAAACAGTCATTTTGAATCAGTTGGGCGAGCAGGGGTGATTGCGTGCCCAACTCAAATATCCTGAACATTTCTTGAGTAAAATCATTCATGACGCATTTCAAAAAAATTTATGACATCATAAATTTAAACCATTTATATTTTAAAAACACGAAATTCTAAATAAATTACATGTAGCATAATTTAAATGAATAATTATGTATAAGTTGACTTTTATTTTTAATTACAGTTATTATTCTCCCAGAAAAAATATTTACAAATGAAACATATGCCAAGGATAAATTCCAGTTGTAATATTTCTAAATAAAATGTAAAAAATTTTTTATACATAAATGTGATCGACAATTACTCGAAACTTCTGGACCTGAGAATTCCGGAAACTTCTGGGTCACGATAAGCAAAAAATCTGGAAATCCGGATTTCTTCCGTAGTACAATCGTCTCCGGGTTAGTTTTCAAGAAAAGTACAAGAAATTAAACTTTAAATTAGGTATCAGGGGTCTGTTTAGAAGAAATTTGGGTCTGTTCACGGACCCTTCACGAAATATCTTTTCATAAAACGGACCTTTCACAAAATATCTTTTCATAAAACGGACCTTTCACAAAATAATTTATCTTTTGATCGGACCCTTCACAAATTTGTTCATCTTCATTATTGTTTTGTAAATTGAATAAACCCTTCCTGGGGGGGGGGGGAGAAAGACAGTTTGAGACAAACTAAGTTTCCCTAAGTTTAAATTCCAAATGTAGCATTCTAATATTAAATCATAATTTTTTTTCTTCTTGTAGACAAATAATTGATCTATTTATATTTATTTATAAAATTAATTAATAGAATATTAAGTAAATAAAAATTAATTTCTGGCAATTTTTTAAATAAAATATTATAAATTTAAGGATTGTTTAAGTTCACTTAATGCGTAACACATTAAAAGCTTATTTTATATTCATAAATTATGAATAGCTTTTTTCTCAATTTTACAAAAACAGGATCTTTCACGAAATGTCTGGACAGACCCCTGGATATATATATAAAAAAAAACATGTTAATAAAGAAGATTTTTTTTGAACTGAGATAAAATCATTTTATTCAAAACTCATAAAGAGAGGGGTTTTTAAAGCAGAGAGAGAAAAAAAAAAAAGAAAAGGAAAATGTTACCCACAGGTGGAAGCCATTTTCCCAAAGAGTCGACATCCCTAATGTAGGCATGGTAGTGTCCACCTGAGCTGCAGCCACTACAAATAAGATAACGATGATAAGATAAATAATAAGATAACAATGATCTAAAAAGTATTAAAAGCAGATTATTGAGTAGCAAAGTAAAGCATTTCCCCAACAGCCTGTTGTGAGCATGCAATAGCATGACTGTGCAATGTGATCACCATTGTGCAAGACGAGCTGATACTCATCTGGTAGCGTATGGGCTCCAAGTGTCCAATAAGAGCTATCCCTACACCCCCGTGGCAGAAAATGCAGCGACGCGGTGACATTGTTGCAGAACGTTACAGAGTTCTTGCTGAAAGATTTTTTTTTTTTTGAAAAGGAAGAAAAAAATTACCTTTATTTTTGAACAGAAATTTAACTGTTATATTTGAATCATGCATTTAGATAATCACTTTTTGAAGCGCTTGATATACGCTGATAGTAGCGTAATTTCTCCTTAGTTTTTAAATGCGATATTAATTTTTTATACAACAGCCTAATCAAGAAACGAAACAAGCATTTGAGGTGTCCGATTCGAGTGATTTTGTCAATATTTTCTTTTTTGTCAAGTACTATTACGGATTTAATGATTTTTTCTCTCATTTGATATGGTGAATGGTGCCTATATGCAGTATTCTATTTCTTACAAAAAATAAAATTTTCCATGCACGGAATTTTTTTGTGTGTCTTAATAAGCATATTTCAGTGAAAATAATACCACATTTTATAAAATTCCTATGCTTGGCATAAAATGGGTTAAGCTAACACGGAGAGGGTAAAATGTAGTACAGTAGAGTCTCGAAAATCCGAGGTAATTGGGGCTGACATTACCTTGGGTTACTAAAAACTCGGATTTTCCGAAAAAGTAGAAAATTTTTAACAACTACAAATTAAATTAAATAAAATGAACATATTACCTTAAAATCCTTTATTCTTTAGTATAATGACTAGAGCCCGGAAGTTCAGGCAAAATGCCCTTTTCTGCCTTTTTTAAACGTTTTCTTCTGAAAATGACTTTTTCTTTCCTTTTGTTCAAAAATGCCTATTTCTGTCTAATTAAAAATTTTTCTGCAAAGCTTTTTGTGCTTTTGACCGAGCATAAACGCAAAATGAAGAAATTTTGAAGTACAGAAATGGTTGACTGTCATCCAATGTATTGTAATGCATTTATAGACAATAGGACTTTATTCCTTTTGTCTTATTAATATTTTCTCTCCGTCTCTTCGTGGCGTCATCTTCGCCCGATGAGCTTTGCAAGGAGAGAGAGAAAGGGAGTGAAAAGATAGGAGTTATTTTTACTTACAGTCAATAGAATTTATTCTTACTTACGGCCCATATAGCATACACCATCGAATAACTCGTATGCTCTCTTATCTACAAAACAAATTCACCATGCTGGTTGAGCACATTGTAGCAGGAGCACGAAAAAGTTTTCTAGTACTAGTTATTTCAAAATGCCTAAATTAAAAGCCTGTACAAGCAAAAAACTGGACAGTTTTGTGAAAGAGTATGGGTCGGATGTGTTTTCTACTGATGGGAGCATTCTGTTTTGTAAGGCATGCGAGAAGTCAGTAAATTTTGAGAAGAAGTATTTTATATCTTAGCACTTGGAGACATCTAAGCATAAAACAGCAAAAGATAAGAAAGATGGGAAAACACCGACTCTGATTCCCACCTGTTTTCAATTATCTTCTCGCAAATCGGAATTTGCAATGGATTTATGCAGATCATTTGTAGATGCCGGCATTCCGATGTGGAAACTTGAAAATAAAAGCATACGAGCTTTTTTGCAAAAATATACGAATCAAAGTGTGCCCTGTGAATCAACTTTAAGGAAAACTTATTTAGATGACTGTTATACCGAAGTTCTTAAAACTATTCAAAATGAAATCGGAACGAAAAACATATGGCTATCTATAGATGAAACGACAGATGTAACTGGACGATATGTTGCGAATGTTATTGTTGGTGTTATGGACCCATTTGAAAAACATAAAATCTTTTTGTTGACATCTGAACAGTTGCAAAAGACTAACAGTACTACAATTGCACAGTTGTTCACTAATGCACTGGCTTTACTTTGGCCAAATGGTACTGAGCATGAAAGAGTGCTATTATTTCTTACAGATGCAGCCTCCTACATGAAAAAAGCTGGAAATGCCTTAAAAGTTTTATTTCCTAATATGATCCATCTAACGTGCCTTGCTCATGCATTGCACAGGATAGCAGAGGAAGTAAGAGGTCT
>NC_092211.1:4896612-4930123 GCF_043381705.1 Parasteatoda tepidariorum
AATTTTTATTCGATTGCGGCGCCAGTCACCAACTGTTACCTCTCCAACACCCAAATCGGTAGCAACACTTTTTATTGTTTCACCTGCATCTAATCTTTTTATAGCGTTCAATTTAGTTATCATAGATACAAATTTTCTCTTATTTTTTCCACTCATTTTCGCAGCAGGCACCTTAACGCAACACTTTCAACAGCAATAAGTTTCCAAAATGATAAGGATCAAGCACTTGTATTGAGTCCCTAACTAGCATCTAAGCTACTAGTACAATTGAACTTGGAAGAATAAAACTCTTGTAGATCTGGTTTGAAAATTCCTTTCAAACCAACCCCTACCTAGCCACCTTCCAAAACAAAGAGAACAAAAGGTGGTGGGTTACTGAAATTCTTTCCAGGAAGAAACGAAAAATAACACCTGCATTCTTTCGGTTGCGAGAGGAAATGGGAAGAGCACTTTTGGTTGCTAGGGGGAAAATTTGGCATCTCGAATTAAGCGGAACCTTGGACTTCTGAGACTCGAACTTTCGAGACTCTACTGTACATAAAAAAAAATCATATGCATAAATAGGACAATTTATTTTGTTTAATATTAATACAAATGGAACAATTTATTTAAAATTACCTGTGAATCAGAACGGAAAACAATTCATACACAGTATCTTCTGCTTTTATCTCCTAGAGTTGAAAACTGTATGAATTTCATATAACTAAAATCAAATTATTTTAATTCACACACATTTTAAGTAGTCATGCAGTAGCCACAATAAAAATATAGTTTCATGCAACATGTGAGAAACTATTATTGCTTTTTCTCTTTTAAAATTTTATAAAATGTTTACAACCAAACCACAACAATGCTTTTTGAACTAATTTGTTTCTTAACTACTTTTTTGGAAAAAATAATAAAAAAACTGTACAGAAAATTCACACTTACGAGATGAACTACTAGAAAAAATATGTAATCTTTACATGTTTTTTGCTTATAGATACCATTTTAACAATATATCTCTTAATATTTACTATTGTTTGCAAATTTGCATCATGGTTTGCTAATATTTCAGAGTTTTTAATAATTTTAATACTTCACATACGCACGATATGGCGAACACAAATCCGGAGTTTTAACTCCGGTTTCGCATTACCGTGATATAACCGTATGCATATCACGGTTTTCCTATTAGGTGGGAGAGTAGCAGAGAGAGGAGTGGATTAAAATATAACTGAAATGTATTAATTTTAAATAAATTCTAATTCATAAATCTCAAAAATATTAAAGTTAAAAACAGCTGACATTTTGGAAGACTGGCATTATTTGCTAACAACGTCTAGCAGCTTACAAGCAATTGAAAAAAATTAGTAAAGAGTGCAGACTTATTTTGAAAGTCCCTCTTAAATATTGTGGTTGGAGCTGCGAGGGCGTTCACCTTCCAAGTTCTTGCAATGGCTGGTATATACGGCTTGCAAAATCTTCCCATGTACTTGATAATGGAGTTCTCGTCTTCTGGATTGGGTCAATAGTTACATGAGAACATCGGTAGTCGTAAACCCAAAATTCAGTCCGTTGTTACGACGGTTATAAAATACTGTGGTGGTTGGTTAAAGTTCAGGAGACTAGTTAATAGAATTTATATTATTTTATCTTATAAACATGGAAAATATTAAAGTACACTTGAACCTGTTTAGCTCAAATCTCATGGGAAAGGCGAAAAATTTGAGATAGAGAGGTTTCAAGTTATACAGGTACTTTAAAAATTTAAATAAGAAATTCTATTAAAAGTGCTTTAATTGTTTTTAGTAGAAAAAAATAGGCATTTCTTAAAATTATTATACCACATACATCTATTTACATATAACATACATTTAACACTGAAAATAATTTTTCAAAGATCTTTGACGTATAACCTTATTTGTATCGATTATTCTTTTAAGGTAAGAAAGAGCGCAAATTCCTCATGGCTAACATTTTCCTGGAATTCAAAAAAAGTTTTCTACAGCTTTTCTACCTCTTTTGCATTCACGTTTGATTCTTCCTCTTCATCTGATATTCCTTTGACATTATCTATCATTTCCACATCTTGGCAGTTGCCCACTTGTGAAAATCCTCAAAATCAATGTGAACATTAAATCCAGATTCCATTCTGGCGAATCTGGTACTGCATTTTCAGCATCAACAGTTTCTTCTTCTTTACTGATGCCTTCACCCTTTTGTTCATCAGCTATTCTTAAAACCAGCTTTTTAAAACAATTTTGGATAGTTCTTAGAGACACATTTCTCCAGGCAAAACAGTCATTCTGATAGCATCGAACATCTTTATTTTTGGAAGAGAACTTTTTTCATCGATAGCATCTAAAAGTTTGCATACCAACTATTTTCTAAAGTTCACTTTAAAACTCTTAATTATTCTTTGATCCATTGGTTGCAATTTTGAGGTGAAAATGAATTTCTATTCTTAGCTATTGTATCTATGTTGAAAAGTTAACCCCTGCTAGTCACTACTCATTTACGTCTCACTTACTGCCAGAATCATTGTATTCCTTTCTAGTTAAGGAAGTGCAGGGATAGTGTTTGAAATTCCAAGAAACACCCCAACCTGTTCATCCCTACTTCCTGTGAGTTCACGAAATTCATCTCTGCCTGCCATTTCAACTGATAAAGAAAGTTTTGTAATTTGTGCTCTATTATTAGAAATTCGAGAAACGGAGGTTTTGAAAAATTAAACATAAACGTGGAAAACACATTGATTTTAGACAGTAATTGTAGGGAATTTAGATACAGATGTTTTCGAAATAAAGAGGTTCGAGATAAAGAGTTTCAACTATATAAAGAAAGTTAATATAAATCAGCACAGGGCATCACACTATAGAGACTGTCTGGCAAATGAAAAGTGAGAGTTCAAGTTCTTGACCATAATTGTCATGGTTGAGTTGCCACACCTTCCCCCACCAGTATCAGGGGACCGATTAAAATCGATCAGGTAAAGTAACTTGACAGCCAGAACGAGTTCACGTTTCTTTAATTTGTCCCGAGACTGCGTCGGTAGATTCTGCTCCGCTGAGGGAGGAGTTTGGTTCAGATGGAAATATTCCAAACGCTGGTTGGAGACGGTCAATAGAAATAGTTTGTTCTTTGCCATATATGGGGAGAGTGAAATGTTTTTCATTTCTCCAGATGACTTTGAATGGTCCACCACAAGGAGGTTTGTAAAGGCTTTCTAACCGAGTCCCTACAGACGAACATGTGAGAACAAATTTGAAGTCTCACAACAGAAGCTCGGCTGCTTCTCGAAATGTCTCATATTTATGGTGATTTAATGGATGTCACACATATTTTAACTCATTACTAAAATTCAATACACCAAGAACTTTGACAATATAGCAGAGATCTAAAAAAAATAATAGTTAAAATTTAAATCAAAGTACTTCCACACAGGCATAGCAACATGCAACGGTTTGTCGGTTTAAAAAATTGTCTAATACATTAATTAAAACTAAGGTATTAGGATTAGAAGGAAAAATTATAATATTTAAACACAGTTGTGCTATGCTTTTGGTTTGGTTATCATAATTTCCTCAGACAATTACTATTGTTATATTACACTCTATAACAATTATAAAATACCAATTATAGTACAGCAAAAAAAAATGAAATAAAGACAGATGTGCCTAGCTGAAATACCTTGTTGCAGTAGGGAGACATATTTAGCTCAAATGGAAATGTACACTTGCCAGTTTCCTGAAAACAATTGAATAACAGTTCAATGAAACATCATGGGATACATAAGCAAAATATGTGTTTATGCTTTCTAAACTAATTTAGAGTTGACACGAAACACACCATAACCGGTCAAATGATCGTTTAAAAACTTTTGTATCGAAAATGCGCTTATCATTTTATTGCTTTTGCCCATTTGACTTCATGACTTTTTCTAACAATTATATACAGTTAAATATTCTATTAATATATATATATTTTTAATATTTTGTTTATTTCAAATAACACTTGTCATATACCAATTTCTACCACAACCAGTAATTTGACAGGGAGAACAATTTATTGCTTTATAAGGTTATCGGATCAGAAATCATGATGTAATGTGTGTGACATTGCACATTTCTGCAAAGACTGTTGCGTATTTAACTGTGAATTCAAATTTCAAAAAAGTACCTAAAATTTTAGATTGGCCTTTTTGTGTAAGAAAAAGTGACAAAAACTAAATGTTTTGGTAAGTAGCTTATATTCTATTTTGATAGCTTTACTTCATTTCCAACTAATAGTTACTCTTTACTCAGAAAAATGTCCAGAAAACACAAGTTCTCAGAAGAAATAATATTAATTATAAGAATTATGGGCCCTGTAAAAATTGCCACTTTCAAGAACCCTCAGGGGTCCCGCTCTAGAGGTAGACCACCTACTCGATGGCTCAAAGACACTGAAAACGACCTCAAAGTCCTGAAACTTAAGAACTGGAGGGGAGTTGCCATGGACAGAGGGAGCTGGAGAAGGCGTGCTGTTGAGGCAGCCAAGGCCTGCAAAGGGCTGTTGCGCTCCTGAAGAAGATAAGAATTATGGAAATAATAATAATTAGAAGAAATATGTTTGTGAAAAATGTGCAATGGAAACACCCTGTATATGTAAAAAATGAGTTTGCCAATGAATTAAAAATTCTTATTCTTAGTGTTTGTAATACATACAAATTGGCAATATACAATTTTGTTTAATTATAATAAAGTTTTTTTGATAGTTTATTTCTTTCCGAACATCCATATTTGATACATTCAATCAAGAAACATAAAGTCCGGTCATTTGACCGGTTATGGTAGAAATAGATTAAGTGTTGGTATGTTTAGTGTTAAACAAAGAATACTTTTTACAAATTAATTTTCTAATTTCAATTAATTTAACAATGTTAGGCCGATGAATCTTTATAAAAAATAACAAAAATAGATGTCAAGACGTAACAGCGAGAGCCCTCAAAATTGTTATAGTGGTAGTTCATCAAAGCAGTGCAAATTCACCTGGTTCAGCAACCACCTAAATGCTATCCATTTTCAACCTATTCATAATTCTTCAATGTGTTTCGAACTATTATGATGATCGGGAAGTTTCAAATTAACTTTTTAAAAATTTGAAAACCTTATAAAGCCCACTATACCACTATAATAATTTTGAGGTACCATTGGGCACCCTGCCACAATGAGCTACTCTCTTGGTACAAGAATGCATTATATTCAGCCTTTCTGGCATGATTAATGAAGTCTTTTAAAAATAAATAATAAAAAAAGTAAGGAAGGAGTATCAACATCAAACATTACAAATTTTTTTTAAAAATAGAAACCTACGTCACAGGGTTCCCACTCAATTTCACGAAAAAAAAGTCCCTGACTTTTCCAGGCATACCAGGTAAATTGAGACCCCATTTTCATCAGAAAACTTAGATTCTTTTATTTGTTATGTGAAATATTAGACTTTCTGTGTAAAAATATATCATTAAATGAGGATGGAAACATTTCAGTTTGAGTAAAAATGTGAAATTTTTACAACAAATAATTGTAATAGATGTTAGAATTATTTAACTTGAATCTCAATAACTGATTACTGTCACTGACAATTTTAATACTGGTTATTTTCAATGTATGATAGAGGAATATTCCAGGTTTTGTAAAAAAAAAAATTCCCTGACAATTCCAGGCTTTCCCTGTTTTCCCAGATCCATGGGAGCCCTGAGTTATTCATAAAAAATATAGTAATAAAATATTATGTTTCAAGTTGAAATAAATTTTTTTATTTTACCTTAAATCGTTCGCCTTTCACAACGTCATAGCTAAAGCGTAGCAATGATAATGTTAAGATGGGTGGCAAACTATGAATTTTTATCCCCTAAAATGAAAAGCAAAGAAATTATGAATTCCAAATAAACTTTTATAATTTGTTTTAAAAAGACATCAAATATTTATGGAAAATATAAGTTGTTATTGCAACTAAGGTTGTATAAAAATTTTTTTTTTTTGTATTGCGAAAGTAATAAAAGGTTGCACACAAAATACTTTTATTTCTCTTTTGTATTTCATTGAATTAACACAATACAGCCAGCAAAATAAAAAAAAACTGAACACCTTCCTTAATAAATTTTGATTGTATTTTCACGTATAAAAGCCCAAGCTTAGTTATGCAAAAATAATAAGTGCAGACACTATTTAAGTAACGAGATCGGACACTCGGAATAAACATTTCTTCTCTCTCTAGTTTTGAAATATATGATATGCTTAGTTCTCTAAATGCATTTCTATCTTTGCAGATCATTATTTAAGAATGAAAGAGGAAAAATTGACGCAGGACAATTGACAGTTTCACCTATAAACTACATTTTACAATAAATAGAAATTTTTGATTATTATTTCATGAAATTATTAATTGTTTTTTGAAAATAGTTTTCACAACAGCTTGCATAACAATTTTCCATTTTTTTTTCCTGACAAAAGAGCGCTGTTGAAATTTTTTTTCGAGCTTTCTGCGACATACCTCTCTAATATTAACATCTTTCTGCAAGATACTTTTAAAAATTTAAAGTAACAGAAGCGTCATCCAAAAAAAAAAAAAAAAAAAAAAAAAAAAAAAAAAAAAAAAAAAAAAAANAAAAAAAAAAAAAAAAAAAAAAAAAAAAAAAAAAAAACCTATCCGGGTTAAATAAAATAATTTTATTTAATTGAATATGTAATATTTTTTTATTCTAATATTATGGGCGATATTCTCGCATTTTGTAGGGGAAAAACACACTAAATATTTCCTTTTTTGCATTTTGTAAATAGTCAACACATTAGGAAAATAAATAAAAAAAAACGTGTAATCCGTAACTACAGGAAAAAAACATCGACTGCGAAATCATGCGAGCCGGAGTCTTTAAAAAGGGGTTACTAAATTCCTGTTTTCATTTCGAGATTCAGTTGTAATCAATAATATAGTATTTAAAATATCGGATTTTAAAAGCTATGTAGAAATCAATCTCAATAACTGCATAAAAAAAAATAGAACAAAAATGTCTGCAGAAAAGAAAACAAATTTTTTCTCTCCATCCGATGCATGAGAAAGGCATCTGTTGAATATAATTATGAAGAAAAGATAAAATTTTTTGAAAATTTCTGCAGAAAAGAAAACTAAAATATTTTTTTACTTCCCAAAGGAAAAATCTTTCTGCTAGAACTCGGTAACGTTCTGCGACAAAGTTGCCACGGAGCAAGAGATAATTCAAGGATCAACAGAGAGTGCTCACAAAATACCACATTAAAAAATGAAGACCAATTTATAG
The DNA here is from genome assembly GCF_043381705.1 of Parasteatoda tepidariorum. NCBI lineage: Eukaryota > Metazoa > Arthropoda > Arachnida > Araneae > Theridiidae > Parasteatoda > Parasteatoda tepidariorum. The sequence continues at coordinate 4,903,913 of NC_092211.1, forward strand.
ATCGGAAATATAGATCAGTAGTTCAACACAACTTCAAATGAGAGATAATCACAATACTTTCAATTAACAGGAAAAAAAACATCAATGAAGAAGACGCAGCTTTTCTCTAATCATTTTAATATCAAGTCTTAAATTTTCGTCCTTAAGTTTTATAACTATTGCTTAATTATGGAACAAATATATTTTCAAAAAAATAAGTTTGACTCAGCTTTTAATTTTAGAAATTTCTTAAAAAAAAAAAAAAAAAAAAAAAAATATTATATACTTAACAGAAACTACCAGAAGACTAAAATTTTTCAAAAGATTTGACCTTTCTTTGTTTGAAAATGAATAAATTTAAAACATATACTTCTAATTATTTAACAAGGAATACAATTTTTTGAAACTGGAATGAATAATTTCATTTATTGCCCTTGTTTGAAAGTTAAAAAAAGGATGTTCAAGAAAAAATAAAAACTTCAGCCCTTTAAGTCTGAATAAAAAATAAATATTTTTTCCCCAGGAATTTTGGGAATTTATATGACAGTACCAGGGTTGGCAAGATTTTGCCGCAGGTGGAAAAAACCATGGTAAAAACCGTCCTGGCAAAAACAGGTTTTTGCCAAGGAAATTGGCAAAAAGTGGCAAAAACCTATACTTTCCAAGATGAGAGGACAAAAACACATTTTTGATACAAAATTATTCCTAAAATTGAAATATATACTATAAATATAAATAAATACAAAAAAATTCACAAAATTATTAATCCATAATTAAATTATAATGTAATAATATATCATTTTAGTAGTTTATAACATTGATTGGAAAATTTGTGATTATTCTTTTTCCAGTGAAATGAACTTATTTTAAATTAATATAACTACATATAATTTAAAGCATACATTATCTATCAACATGTGTAGTTAATTATTATACAAATAATAATTTTTTATAATAAATAAAAATAATAATAATATACAAATAATAATATTTATTTATTTGTAAAAAAACATTAATTTAAGGATTCTAAAATGAAAAGAGGTCAAAAACTTTCAATCTTTTAAAAATTATTACCCTTATATTAATTATTAATATGTTAAAAATAATTTTTTCATGTAATGTATCAAAATTATTATTCCTTTTGATTGATTTAAATTTGTTTCAAGTATTTTGTAAGAATATTTAATCAGCAATTTAGATAATTTGGTTTTTGCCGGTTTTTACCAGTTTTTTGCCGGCAAAAACTCCAACCCTGGACAGTACCATACCCGATTTCCCTAATCTATAGCCGTAATAAGTATTTTCACATTTACATTCCCCCCCCCATTTTTTTCTTAAGTTGAAAAGTCAGATGCAAAATAACTATTCAATAAGTTTTTTTTTTTTTTTTTTTTTTTTTTTTTAAAGAAACTCATTTATCTGCTCAGGTTCATCTGATAATTAAAAGAGAGAACATATGATGTTTTAAAGTAAACAACAGGAAAAATAATTTTTAAAACTGATCAAAATCAATAATTTTAATCGAACTCAACAACAAGAAATGGTAGAATTTTTAGATGGAATGACTATTAATAGACAATTTAGAGAGCAGAATAGAAAAAATTTCTAAAGAAGGCCTACAAAGAGATGTTGATAAAGACGAATCTTAAGGAAGTACCAGAGTCTGACAAAGGCAGGGGCATACGGGGCAGTTGCTCTGGGCCACACATCAGAGGGAGCCCAAATGGAATTGAAAGTTTATTTTAGGTTACCTTCATTAATAAAAATTTTGTAAACAAAATATCAGTACTGTGTAAAATCAGTCAGTTTTATGTTAGCTTCTTCATTAATTTATCGTACGAACACAAATAATCTATCTTCCGTAAATCCATGGCTTTCTAGAATTCAGCTAAATTTTCGCAACGACGATGGAAAAATTTGGACAGTCAAAAGCCTGTATTTTTACATATCACAAAATACGATATGTTTACAAAAATACAGGCATCAGATTGGTGTAATTGCTTAAATTTAGCTGAATTCCATCCTAATGTCAGCAAGGATATGAATTTTTTGCAGATAGATGACAAAGTTAACAATCAGAAAACTGCATGATGAACTGCCAGTAAAAAAATAAAATGGAAAGAATGATGTTTCGACTGACCATTGGAGGTAGAGGGTTGGTTCTTGTCAATTTTCCTGCTATAATGATGCAAAAAATTTAAAAACCTCCATAAAGTTCAGTTCTTCATTACTGAAGTGGTGAAGTAGAGGGGGGGCTCCCAAAGAAGTTTTTGCCCAGGGCCCCAATTAGTCTAAGTCGGGCTCTGGGAAAGACACAAGCAATATCATCAAAGGTGTCTTGCGGAAATAGAAAACAAGCTTTATTTTAATCTTTACAAAGTAACTAAGATCACACCAAACATAGTTATTACAGCCTTAATAGTTGTAGCAATTATTGATAATATTAATTTATAATTATTGTAAATGCATAAAAAAAAAATATTTACCTTAGTTGCATCCACCAGGTTACAACATGTATAACAACGGTATTGATTTTTACCTTTCATGGCTTCTGCTTGAAGAAAAGTAGCTTTTAAACTATCTTGTAAATTATTAAAATTGGCAACAATTACATTTAAATCAAGAAAATCTTCCTGGAAAAAAAAAGGAAAAAAATATTATGAAATTTATACTTAGCTACTCCAGGGTGCATAGCCAAATATTTCAAAACAAAATAAGCACCTTTTAAGTACTTTTAAAGCACTCAAAACACATTTTTAAGCATTTTTAAGACTTTACGTAGTTTCTGACAAAGTACTCTTTTCCTTATTATATCAGCCATTATAAAATTCTCGAAAGATTTTTTGTTTCGATATCGGAGGGCGGAAAATGAAGCCTGAAAGGGAGAATATCTTGCAAAATGCAGCAGAGTTGCACATGAGAGTGCTAGAATCTCACCGAACCCAGCTCAGTAAACACACGTACCAACTCGCAAGTATTTCATGAAACATGTAAAATAAATGGCACTTTCACACGCTATGGACCGAAAATGTGCCACAATTGAATGTGGTTGAATAAATTGTGAAAACGTTGAATTGAACAATGTGAAAAGCACACTTTTGCATAATACGGGCGAAAGTCGACATGGTAAAGAAGAAAAAATCTCATTTTCGATAAGGGAAAATTAAGCACTTTTTAAAAACACCCAATGAAAAAAGCACCTTGAAGGGCTTTTAAAAAACAAAAATGAGCACCTTTATAAAAACGCCATGTATCATGTACTTTTAAAACTTGTAAACTTTTTCAGCTATAAAATCTATAACTTTGTAAGCACTGACAATATCCGAATCAGCACCGGTGTTGTCATGAAAATTTGGAAAAAAAATAAATAATTCCATGTACATATTATACACAAATCACTGTGCTCTTGTATGACCTGTATTGGGCTAGCTATAACATTTTTTAAAAAATTACACAGGCCATCGTCTTTTCAGACATAAGGCGTCTTGCAGTTCAATACAACACTGAAGTAGCTTCAGAAGGTGAGAGGGCACGAAAGTCATCACAGGAACAAATGTCAAGAAGAGAGGGGCAATCAAAGGCTAGCTATACTAGTTATAAATTGCTGAAAAAACTTAAAAAAACCTTGGACCATATGACATGTTATGTGACGGTGCAGAGTTGCAGTGGCGTACGCAAGGGAGGGGTTTAAACACCCCCCTTGAGCTCAGACAAAATTTCAAAAATAAAAATTTAAGTAGAAATTATGCGAGCTATTATTTTTTAAGACTATATATTTTTATTTACCTTATGGCTACTTTTTTTTTCCTCACGGTATTTCTAAGAATACTGAAAAAACATTTACTATAATAGGATTGTACTTTTAAGACCAAATTCTCGTGATATTGTTACGGACTGGTTCCTTTCTGTCCTGCTGGTATAGTTTTCGAAACTGGCTGTCATTCGCGAGGTCTTTACACGATGATTCTGGAATCCTAGACGTTCTGTCGTCTTTGAGACAATCCGAGAATTTTGGAGATTCAGTGAAAAATTATATAAAAGGGGGAACGGAGTACAGTGGAGTTAGTTAGTCAGACTAAGAGTTATCTCTGCCGCTTGTCTTTCGGAGCTTGTCGCTAAATCTGTTTTGTTTTGTCTTAACGAAAAGTTCCTTTAATCACCGAACCCGTCGTTGCCACTATTTCAACTAGTGAAGAAATCAGTAACAATACCATTGGAGATACTGTGCTCGTTGAAGTTATTCATTCCAGCTCGAAACTTTGAGATCGTAGCTTAGCGGATATTTCTGTGCCAATATATATATGTATATACATTTGCTGTTCTTGGATCTTTAGGATGTCAAAACGCAAGAATTTAAAAATTTTTAATTATTTCGAGAAAAAATCATGACCTGAAATTAGTGAGGTGACAGCATCTAGTACTAATGTTAGTTTTTCTGTTGTACAGAAACGTGATACTTCCGTTGAAGAAAACGTTTCTAGCATAACAAAATCTGATGAATGTGAAAGTGACCCTCAAAGTGTTACTTCCCACCCATATGACGTTGGACTTTTTCAGAAGATATTGCATTATGTTCTTAAAATTAAAAAATCAAATCAAAATTTAACTAAGCAATGTTGTCTAAATAAAAAGTCAAAATTGTCTAGCTGTCTAAATTAGGGAAATAATAGTGCTTTATTACAGACTCTAATTTCTTTTAGTAGTTTCAGAAAATTATGAACACCCCCCTTGAAAAAATTCTGCGTACGCCACTGCAGAGTTGTACCAGGGTTAAGAACAATTTTTCGCTTACTATCTCTTAAGACTGAGGTTATAAAGATTGTTGTTTAAATAGAAACATATTTTTATGGCACAGTAGGCCATGGCCCCTTATGGGCTGTTGCGTTACTAAATTTAATAGTAACATACATATTTAAGAAAAAAATTTGCATATTTTAAAAATATCACTTACCTCTCTTTCACTAATGTGCCCACATATAGAACACACAATCTAGAAAAAGAAAATTTTCACTTTTATATGCATTTAAGTAGATATTGCAAAAAATTAAATTGGAAAACAAGGGAACTGTTTCTAAACTTTCAGATTGAATGAAAGAAAAATTCATGTGTTTTGTAAATATACACCATATCAAATATTTTTGGGAGGGAAAGTAGGTAATCAATAAATTGCTAACAATACACTATGTGCAAAACTAAAGAAAAGCATATAAAAAAAACTTTAAAAAAAAATTTCTTATTGTTTTTTAATCATTTATTCTTGCACTTTCCAGTGACTTTACACTATAGTTTATAGTATAATATATAGTTTTCGTTTTAAGGTTTTGTCTGAAGACTGCTCATCTCCAAATTATTTTTTATATTAAAAATGTAAGCAATGCTATCGCACAATTGCAGTAGAATACATTAAAACCTCGCTACAACGATATTTTGGGGATCCCAAAAATATTGTGTTGTAGAGGGATTATATGGAGGGCCTACATACTTAACGGATACAATAAGATTTTCTTAAAAAATTTTAATGTTAATTTGCAGGTAGGTTAATTATTCTTAAATATTAAAAACTATTGAAATAAAATAAGATCACAAGCATACCTGAAAACCGTTTTTATTGCAAATAATCCGATATTTTTGTTTCTTTATTTATTCTTTTGACTGTTAAGTCAGAACAAATCAAAGTACGAAAATGATTTTCGTTCGTGAAGGGTGCTCTCCACCCACCCTCTACAGAAAAAAAATCTCTTTCAGGTGCTTTTGAATATGCTGCTCCCATTTGGGCACCGGCTTCTTCAAAAGGCAAAATCGACACTGTACAGTAGAGAGCATCAAAAATCATCATTGGTGCAGTCTCATCCACAAATAATTGTGAATCTGAGTGCGGCCTAACTCCTCTAGAAAGTAGAAGAAAACTGGCCACCATAAAGTTCACAAATAAGCGTAACAGATTTCCATACCTCAAATAAAACTTTTAAGGCATGGAATGGTAAAACCAGACTAAAATGATCTTCTACCCTTCAGTTGGACAAAATAACTAGAATGGAAAAAAACTTACAGCACGAGGATCTTACTTATGTTCAAGAACCCTTTTCCCCCCGTCAGTCCCTCACCTAAGGTAAGAAATTTAAACCTTCTACAGCCCTGCACGAAAAAAGAACCACCTGCAGATTAAGGAGAAAGGTCTGCACACCATCTGTGAGCTCTCAAATTCGACTCAAAATATGGCCGATGGCTCTTCAGACTCTAGTCTTGACCGAGGTGGTGCTGGCATCTTTTTGATCTATGCTAACAACAAATCTGAATCACACAAAAATTCTGTTGGTGAAATTGCTTCAAACTACACCTGCGAGCTGGTAGCTATAAAGGAGGCTTTGAACCTCTACTACTCCAAGGCAATCCAAAATTCTAACGGATTTTTGTTATTCTCGAACTCTCGCTCTGCCCTCCAGGCCATTTTAAGAGGAGACTCCCAACTCACCCAAGATATCATCCTGCTCTTAAATTAAATAACCGCAGCCCAAAGAACTTGTATCCCTCAAGGGATACCAGCACATGTCGATATCGATGGTAATGAGAAAGCTGATATCCCGGCCAAGAAGGCCCGAGATAACTCCCACTTTTCCAACAGCCTGAACCTAACTGATGCGATAGCCAGCCGCAGACTACTTTCTACTACCTCTCTGAAGCATTCCATCCCTGCCCTAAACTGTGATCGAGTCATTTCCACAAACATAGCTAGATTGAGGACTAAACACTTCAAGTGAATGAAAATTGAACAAATTTAATTTTCCTTGCACATCTGGACAAGACAACAACAACGTGATGCTTGAGGTCATTTGTGACTAATGATCAGCTTTTAACATGAAGGAAATGAAATCGGATAGGAATGTTACACCTGTGACTTCTAAAAAGATGAGGGAGGCAATTCTAAGAATGGTAGCTCTTGGGGTAGTCAGCAGTGAGTATTCTCTCGTCAAAAAAGATTGAAAAAAAAAAAAAAATGGAAATAAAACAAGATTTTTTTTACACTATTTGAAAACCAGTAATAAATGGAGAAAATAAGGTTGAAATTTGAAAAAAAAAAAAAAACAAACTTTTACAGGGGTTTATTGCTTTAGAGAATATCGTAATAGAGGGAGTTATGGTTGCATCGGATATCGTAGTAGGGAGAGTTCCCTGTATTTATAACCAATCATATTTTAAAATAAAAAGAGCTCTATAGATCAAACTGAAACTTAAATATCCATTAAATTAGTAAATTTAAAAAAAAGTTCCATCCATTATATTTTTAAATTTTTAGTTGCATGGCGATAATTCTTTACTAACTAAATCAATTCAAACTTCAATTGCAGTTGAAAAGTTTGCCAAATGATACTAACCAAGGTTGGCAAGTTTCTGTCGAGGTGGTTAAAACCACTGGTAGAAACCGGTTAAAACTGGCAGAAACCCTTTTCTGCCACAATTGTGGCAGAAATTCAGAAAATGACATAAAAGCAAGTACTGAGATTGACATACAATGGATAATTCATAGAAAAAACAATTAAATGTTAAACAAAGTACAATTTATTTACAAAATTATCACCACTCAAAATCAAATATTACATTGTTTGCACTCTGCAGTAATCTATAACAAAAGACAAGTTTTGATGCAGTTTCTAAACCCAAACAATTACTCAATTTGCTATGCATGAAAGAGAAGTTTCTCTCAAGTTCAGCATAACTAGCAGGCATTGCCTTTAAGGAACAAGCAAGATTTGTGAAACTTTCATCTATTGCATATTTTTTAAAACTGGACCCACCATGTAGCAGCTGGAGTAGTTGTCAAAACTTGACTGGAAAAATAAGCTCTTTCTTCTTGAGTACTTGATTATTTCAATCCCAAATACTTTGGATGCAGCATATGAGCTAGCAAATGATAATCAGTAACTGTCTGTTTAAATCTGTATGTCAATTCTTTTTCATCTCTTATTCTCTTCCTTTTTTAGATGAATCCAAACAATGAATTAAAAAGTTTGCTACAGTTACATGGAGTAACATTTTTCAGTTTACTTAAACAAAAAGTCATTAAGCAATTTCTAGAACTAATATAGATGTTTTTTTTTAGTTTCTGCCACTGGCCTGGCAAAAACCAAAAAGCCAACACTGATACTAACTTGTCTAAAGCTCCAGAAACTTCTTTGTTACAAAGTAAAACATTCTCGGTTGAGTCCAATATTACTTTTAAAATATTACTTAGGTTAAAATATTACTAATGCTGTTTCCCAAAGTCAATTTTTGTTTCCTTAAGAAAACAATTTATTTTTAAAAAATTAGCCAAGGCTTGTTTTAAAATAACACAGATTTTCGTGAGTTTTTCTTGAAAAAAGGCAGGCAGGTTGAGTTAAAAAAAAAAATCTGGGATTTTGCTAACCTTTTTATGAGAAGGAGGTGCAAAATTTTTTTTACACACAAAAAAAAAGAAAAAAAAAGAAAAGAAAATCATTTAGTTTGAGGAGAAACAAAAGCAGTGTGGCCACTCAAATCAGATTTCAAATTTCCCTGATTTTTCCAGATAAAACTCTTAAAATTTCCAGGTCTGTGTTTCTTTTTTCTTATAAAGTGTAGGATGTTTACAAGAAAAGTGGCTATATTATAAAATATTTTATTCAAAATGTTATTATTTTAATGTATTTTGAAAAAAATAATTTATTTTGACAATTTGGCAAGATTTTTATTAATTTTTTTAATGTTTTGGTACAACATTAATTTTTAAGAAATTAAGACACATGGAGAAAATATGTTTAGCTTGTAGAATATATATTGTTTTTATTGAATAAATTTTTTTTAATGTGTTTTTTTAAGAAGATTTTCTTCAAAGTGTACCTAGCAAATGACAAAAACAGAATGAAAAAAAAATAAGACCTTGGATAAGTCTTCTTTACTATATTTTCATTAAGCCAAAAGGAAAACTGTTTCATATATTAATAAATTTTTATAATTCTAGAGGCTCCCAAAAGTGTTTGTTCACTTATAAACATATATGGCAACGTTACTTTTAAAAAGTAACGAGTAAAAGTACAAGTATTTTTAAAAAAGGTAATGAGTAAAAAGTTCTTATTTTAAAAAGTAACGAGTAAAAAGTACAAGTACTAAACAAAAAAAAGTAACGATTTAAAAGTACATTTTTAGGAAATCGAAAATTCAAAGTAACCTAAAATTTTATTCAATAATTTTTAATTTTGAAAGTTACGAACATTAATTTATTTTTAAATTCGAAAGAATATTATAATATAATCGTATAATATAATTTTAAAATCAAATATAATTTTTATATCAAACTTTTTATGGATTTGCACGAAAAAGAAATTTTATCTATTGATTTTAATTTTTAGTTTATTGTTTTTACTTATTTAAATTACCATTGATTTAAAATTGTTTTACTCTATAGAAACGAGTTTTAAAAGCACAAACATAAACAAAGCAAACACGGGGTTTCAGATAGCTTTGTGATCTTTGAGCTAGTAAAAAATAATTGAATGTGCAGTATAAGTTGAAACAGAACAGTCTACAGTTTTATTTGTAACAATGGCTAATGCTGAAGTCATGCGAGAAAATCATTTTCCGAACATTTCTGCCTAACGGAATAATTAAAATTTGTAAACGAATTTTAGTATCAGCGGCTAAATTAATACCTTCGAGTTTTCAAGAGTTAAAATAGTAATTATAATAGTTTTCAATAGCACAAATAGTTCTGAAGTTCTTAGAGATTTGACTGGGCGTTGTTTGACAAGGTCGGGCATAAACATAATTTTAGTAAAAAATGTACTAGGTAAAAATGTATTTAGTAAAAAATGTATTAAGACAAAAATGTATTATTAGTGAGTTCAAAAAGAAAATTGAAAAATGTAATAACAAAATCCAAAATTTTTTATTTAAAATGTATTAAATAGATGCGTAAAACTCGAAAATGAATGAAAATAACTTGCTAATTAATATATTTATTGATTTTGCAAAATAATTGCATTTCGAAAGTGGTGTCACTGAGTCTGCTGCGAGAATTTCTAAGAAAGTGCTTAGCCATGCTGAATAAGCGCTCCACGGGAGCACTAGAAGCTACTGCAGTATTATATTTCACATAGAATTTTTTTACGATTTGATATTGATTCAAAATTGATATGCTTTCCGTTTCGACATTTGAGCTCATGTATGCCATAAATTCTTCTGTCGCTGGTGATTTGCATGATGTTTTCAGCTTTAGAAAATTTAAAATCCCTGGGTTTTTTTTCTGTTACAATTCTGGAGAACACTCCACTCACAATGATAGATGCAGTCAAAAAAAGATCAAAAGAGCAGTCTTTTCCCTTTCAGGAATGACAATTTTGAAAGGTCAAGATATTTAAACACGAAGTTAGCTGTGAATGCATATATATTGCACATAAATTTTATAAATTAAAAAAAACATAAGCATTCTTTTAAATTAAAAAAAAAATTTTTTTTTAGAAAGTTTACCGAATTTTAGAAAAAAGTAACGATTTCATTCGACATTTCCATTACAAATACTTGTACTTTTTCCCTAGAAAAGTAACGAAAGTACAAGTAAAATAGTCATCGTACGAAAGTCATCGTACACTTAAATGTTTTCCGATTTCAGAATTAAAATTATCGTCTATTGTTCTAATTTGTTCCTTTAATTATTTTTCATTTAATTTTTTATATATTTATTTGCACTTTAGTATCAAGCTTGTGATAGTAAAATTATATTTTTATTTTTGTTCACTGTAATATTTACTTTTATCATTTAAAAACGGTTAATGGTCATAACAAAACAATAGACCAAATTTGAAAGTTGACTATTTGTCATCATATGAGGTAAATCAGTAATGAATATTGTTAAATGAATTTAATGTGTCCTACTGCACTGTGCAATATGTGATAAAATGCTTAAAAGAAGGACTTCATATCAGAGATTAAAATTATAAAATTTGTGGAAAAATTCATAAATGAGTATTGTAAAAGTTTCTGTAAAATTTAATAAAAAATATTCTGCTCGAATTTCCCCCGACAAAAAAAAAAACTAGTTAATTAATTTACAAACTTATAAAAGGTATTGTAGATGTGAAAGGAAACTCTACTAAATATTACTACCTAATTAGAATATTTACTAATGGGCAGTGATTGTTTTAAAAGTGTATGATGACTCTTGTACGATAAAATTTTTGTTACTTTTTGATGATTGCTTTCGTAAAAATAAAACTTTTGCTTTGTTTTTAAAGTATTCCAAGCAGTTTTATAGAGAATAGAATATATTTTTTATTATTAAATAGCCATTCTGAAATATTCATTTTAATTAATGAATTTTTATTTCCTATTTCATTGAAAGTGTACCAACACTTTTATTTACAACTGTCACTGTATTTACATTTCAATATAAAGATGCACTGAATTTTATCTTAACAGCGCATTTTATAAAATTCATTGATCATATTTTCTTTAAACCAATATCTCAAATCAAATTTTTAAATAATGTTTTTTTTAATTAGCTTCATTATTTTAAGAGATTCAGTATACAAAAATAAATGTCACGCATGTAAAATTGTATAATTTTTTGTTGTATACTCTATAGAAAAGAAGAAAAAAAAAGATAAAATTACTTAAATTTTATACTTTTTTTTTTCTTTTTTGAAAGTAAAATATTTAAAGAATTCCAATCTAAAGACATAGTTTTTTAGTTTAGTACAGTTAATTGTTTTTGTTTTAACAACTAAAGTCTTGTACAGTGCAGAACTAAAACACTAAGTTTCGTTTTCCTTCTTGGTACTAAACACATATGAATAAAAAGATATATATTTTATGTTTAAAATATATTTTATTATTTAATGTGTTTCCTATACATTCCTTAGTCTTTGTCAGCTTTTTAGGGTAAAAGGAGGAATAGTTTTGGAAATATCATCTCTGGAAAGCAAGCAACATTTACGAACTTTTGATATTGTGATAAGTATACAATTCAAATTTCGAAACGAAAATCATATATTGACCAACAAAACAGTAAAATTAAATATTAATATATAGTTAGTTCTTAAAAAAACTTTTTTTTAAAATTGAAATATGTTAAAAAAGTTTAAATGAAATGGAAAAAATTAGCATTAATGCAACAATTGTAACAATTTGTTGACAAACATTGCTGCAAGAGATTATAAAAAAAAATGTGAGATTGGTTGGTTTGCTGAGAAAAAATATTTCACAGATTTCTTTGAATGGGAGTACAAAAGCTTTCAGAAAAAGAGTGCAATATAAAATCTATTATTATTAAATTACTAGCCGCCTAAGGCGGCCAGCTGTCCGCCACTCTAAAGGTTTTCACAAATAAAGTTTTTTAAAACATAGCAGGAAATCTGAAGATTACTGGACAATTAAAGTGTTCCTGTCCTGCAATTTTGTCTTCATATCCAGTTCTGCTGCAGACAAAAGTTAAACTTTTCTCCACTTTGATAAATGTAAACTAATGCGAACCCTACAATTAAATTATTAATTCCTTCGTATATTATTGGTTTAAGTTGTCGAAAATATTTCAATATTTCAATTGTAAGGTTCGCATTAGCATACATTTATAAGAGTGGAGAAAAGTATATGCATTTTTTAATAGTTTTTTGAATATGGCTCTTTGAAGACGAAAAAGCATAGATTTTCTTACAAAATGACCGATAACTAAAAAACGAATCCAAATTTTTGAAAAAGAAAAAAAAAAAAACTTCTTCATTATGTCAAAACACAATTATGTGCCGAGTTTCGTGCCTGGGCGAGGGTCCTGGGGCGATATATTGTGATTACAGACAGACAAACAGACACACATACAGCCGCGTTTATTATTATGTATAGATAACCAACTAATTTTTGGAGAGTTTTATAAAGTTAAAAATACAAAAACATTTTGTCAAAATAAATTACCACCAAAGCATCGGAACAAAGTTGAGCCATAAATGGATTCAGCCCAAGGACAGAATTTAAAAACAAAAGCTAATATCTTAATCCCTTCTTCCACCTCCACCAGAATCTTTCCTAAATTGTCCCATAGCGGTCAAAGGTTTCTATATTCGTATTAGCAACCGTGGGAGAATTTTATGTGGCATTCTAGTTTAACAGAGCTAATTTTGATGCAAGCAAAGTATCGCTAAGTTGATGATATTTCAACTGTTTGGCTATACATTTCTGTCTAAAAAAAGTGGGTATAATGGATGTCAGAATGGAGAAAATTAGTAAATAATTTAAATTAGTGGAATTTTAACAATTATTGAAGAAAAAATTTCCAGCTTTTCTTTAAAATTCCCTGATTTTTCTAGGTTTTTATCCAAATTTCCCTGATGTTTTCCAGTATAAAAAAATTCCCTCATAATTCCAGGTTTTCCAAGTGGGTGGCCACCCTGAAAATCTGTTTTGGCAAACTTTTCAGAAAATTAAAATGGTTTTAAGCACATTACAAAGTCAGGGGTCAATCCAGGTGAAATTTACTACTGTTTAGCGGCACCTTCACAAATTCAACTTTAGGAAACACAAAATACTTTTTCTTAAAATGTTATTTTTGTATCCTTTAAGAACAAAAAATCCATATTTTTACCGTATTTCTGTGTTGGTTTTTTAAATAAATTTTTAATTTTCACAAATTAGGTACCTCTCAGAAAAATGTAGGAAGACCCTTGGAAGTTTGCAGTAAACTACCAGCTTATAAAAATTGGCTATATGTTTGCATAAGCAAAGATGCATAAGGAGCACTTACCTCAGTCATAGTTGATCCATGGTAGAGCTGATGAATTAAATCTTTGCCAGAAGTGCCAACTAAAGAGGAATCAATTGCGTGAAAAAGAATTCGATTAAGCTCTTGGACATCGTGCTGTTGAAGTCCCTACATCAAGTAAACAAAAAAGATGTTTTATTAAGGACAATTCTTAGGGTTATATTTCCTTAATTATTTTTGTTTTACTAACAAATAAACACATTGCATATAAAGTTGTGTTATATATCAGAATTAATGTAACAGAAAATGATTGTTCTTTTCAGCCAGTAAGTTAGTATGGCAAAGAAATTTAGCAGAGAAGCATAGTCATTTGATTTCTGTGAATATTTGACCACATAAATTAACATGTTATATTTATAGCGCTTGAAAAAAATAATGCATTAGAAATGCAATAAAGAAATATTGTTCGGAATTTATTTTTACATTCTTTTTACATATTTAGTTAATTAAGCATTTTAAATAGTTAGATAAAAGAAATATGCCAATAAAATTTGAAACTAAACCAAATTCCCATTTTAAGTTAAACTTATTTTCCATCATCAATGACATGTAAAATCGTCAATACTAAGTTAATTCTAGAAGCTGTTACCATTTTGCTTCGTTTCTTGCTTACCGTTTCCCCCCTTCTTCTTTCATTTCCAATTAGTCTTTCAATATTTTTAAAATATGATATCTTGAATATGATGTTATAACAATAAGCGAATTTTGAATATCAGTTATCACTTCTTGAACAACTGTGGATTTCATCTCAAATCCACATCATTTTCTGATCCTTTTAACATATTTTTTTTTAGTGGTTTCTCATTAATTAATATTTTTAACTACATGAGACACAAAATATTATTAAGAAAATCAAACTTCGTATTGGAGCAATTTGTTAACAATTTATTCGAAAAACACTTTTTAACATGCCTGATTCCATAGTAATTCTAAGTTCTAGAATAACTTCTTCAGCAACTTCCCTTTTTTTTAAAAAAAATTTCCATGTTTTAAACATGATATTATTATAATACGCTTTTGTTGAATTTTAATATATTAATTTTGGATTTGTCTTTTTGAGCTGATTTTATGGTAAATCGTCATTGACAGATTTTTAGCCCACTCTTTCCACGTGGCGCTTCCAATTACTAAAAATGTTTATATGAACAGTGTTTCTGCTATACTTTAGAAACTATGGATTTTAGGACCCAGGATTTCTATATTACTGGGTCCCTTTTTAAACTATAAATTTCCATCCATCGTTCAATTGGCACATTCATAATTCCATCTATTGGCAGAAATTTTTTTTTTCAAAAGAAGAATTTCGAACAATTAAAGCTTTTAATTAAAGACTGTAAAAATGCCTACAAAGAATGCAATAATGCCATTTGAGAAAAAGTTAAAAAAAAGATAAGATTTGTTCATAAGTTCAAAGTTTGGTTCCAATTTTGCTAACACACACATTTGCTGGTTTTGTTTTTCCTGAGTTGGAGAATTATGTATCCTAAGGTAGTGTTCCTCAACCCCCGGTCCGCGGACCGGTACCGGGCTGCCCCATTTCATTGAAACTGAATTTAAATTCCTAGGTTTACAACCCAAATTAAAAATATTTGTATTCCATTAAAATTTTATTTATTTAAAAAAAGAGATCTCCGAAGGTAGTGACGTAAATTTTTTATGTAAAAGTAAAAAAAAGGAAGAAGACCACTGCAACTATTTTCTCCTTCAATTAGCTTTAATAAAAAAAAATCAATCATCATAATTGTAAATATCATAAATAAAACACGAAAGTGCGATGCGAAATTTACATTGGAACTAATGAAGAACTTTATCTTCTCTCTCGATCGTGACTCATTGATTTAACGCTCTAGTAAGTTAAAATATTAAATCACTTTATATTTATTGTTTGGTGTAACTATATTTTATTTTGAAGGCATGTTTAAATGCAATTAAATTAAAATTAATAAATCAGAATAATCTAAAATATAAACAATCAAAGCCCCCTCCCCCGCCCCATTGGGCCGTGGAAAAATTATCAAACGCTGACAGGTCCGCGGTGATAAAAAGGTAGGGGAGCACTGTCCTAAGGGACCTGTCATAACTTTATATTTCCCTCCATGAATTTTAATGCATTTGACAAGTTATAAAATTTTAGAAAAAAATTCTTGATACTTGATGGGAGGAAGGATCTAACAAAACAATATTTAGGTAAATTGTCGTTTTTAAACAACAAAACTGATTTTTGAGCTCAAATGCGACTCCAAACCGGGCAAACACTTTTTGTTCAGTAAATATTATTACGGTTTTGGAGAAGCAATTTTTCGGGGGAAAAACACCATTTTGGAGCAGACATTTTATATTGGAAGCAATTTGAGCAGCTGTTTCAAACTTTCAAATGTTTATTTAGAATTAAAACAACTTTGATTCAAATGCAAAATATTAAAAATAAGTTTAAAACAGTAAGGGTTTATTTTACTTAAGAAGTACATGCCGAAGTTTCATGGAGTTTCATGGAGATACCCTGTTTTTAGCTTGTTCCTTCTTTTTTTCTTTTCTTAATAATTGCATGCACATAAATATAGCAAAATTACTTATAATATTCTGTTTCAATTGATAATAAACTACTAACCTCACTGTTATTCCAACCAAAGCTTTCAGTTAACTCATTAGTTGAAGCTGCTTGTTGGTCAACCAACAGGAGTCTAGTAAATAGTCTCTGAAGTTGAAGTGGTATAATTCTAACTTTGGTTTTCTCTCGATTTTCTAATGAGCCAAGTTCAGCTTCCGGAATTCCAAAAAGACCCTCTACAGAAATATAATATGTGTTTGTCAAATGAACAATTTACAAAGGAAAAATCTTAGTAATAGACAATGTTAATTGATAATTTAGAAAACACTCTATTTTTTTAGGTTTAAAAGCAAGGTTGGCAGGTTTAAACCAAACATTAAAATAATAATAATAATAAAATAATTATTTATAACAATAATTTTAGTCCGAGCATAACCAAATGAAAAAGATAAAATTTTCTACTAAAAATAGTTCAATTTTAATGTATAGTTCAATTTTAAAATGAATAGAAATTTTTATTAGGAATGTAACAAATATTTGGCCACTATTCGATATTCAGCCCGTCCCCTTGTCATAGAAAGTTACAGAGTTCCTGCAGAAAGAATTTTCCTTCAGAAATTTTCATTTTCCTTTCAACAAAAATTATTACATATTATCAGAGATAGTTTCCACATATATTTGTCAATTTCAAATATTCATGTTGCTTGCAAATTGACATTCTGGAGGACAAATGGAAAAGCAAAACTAGAATACTTTCTATTGAAACACATGTTTCGTACTGCTGATTTTTTTTTATTTTTAAAATTACATTCAGGCAAGTCAATTTGGTTGTTCTTTCAACACTGGTTTTAGATATCTCGGTTGCTGTTTATTATGTTTTTTTTTTTACACATTTGATTGTTTTGTCTTTAATTTATTGCAGCATTTAAACATTGTGTTTCTGATAAGACTGTTCCTTTAGTGTCAATTTTTTCTTGTATGCAGACTAAAATAGGTAATATAAGAACAGGTGGGGACTATACAGTAAGATATAAGTTACATTTTAAGACATTTTTCTGCTTCCTTTCTATTTTATTATTTTTTCTTTCAATCAGCATTTTTATCAAAACCCCAGTGGCAGAACATTACAGAGCTTCTGCAGAAAGATTTTTTATTTGGGAGGCAAAGAAGTTTAAGTTTTTTTTACCAGCAGAATTTTTCAAAATTTTTTTTTTCTATAGAACTTTTCCCCCCCTTTCTGCAGAATTATATTAAAAAAATGCCTTTCTTTCATATCGGAGGTGGAAAATCGCTCATAATTTTTCTTTTCAGTTTTTCTTATCGAAAATAAAAATTTTTTTCAATGATTTGCTTTAGCTAGAATTTCAGATTCATATTATAAAAAGTAAACTCCAAACAGGGTTGGGTTTTTGACGTCAAAAAGTGGTTTTTGACATGACAGGGGTATAATACTGGTTTAAACCGTCAAAAACCCGTCGAAAATGTCAAAAACTGAAGTTTGCCAAGAAAATATATAAACTTCAAAACTACCAACAGTTGCCATGCATTATATTGAAATTTAATTATACTATAGGTAATCAGCAGGTTTTAAAATATTTTTTAATTAAAATTAAGGTAAAATAACAGATTTAAAATCTCAGAAATTTATATTCAAATGCATGTGCAGAAAAATTTTGCACAAAAATTGTTTAAATATTTATATTTAAAAAAAAAATTTTTTTTTTGATACTTAAGAAAATTAAAAGTTTATTACTATGCATTTTTGACATATAAGGAACATATAACTAATATTTATAAGGAACTTACAAGTTATGTTGTATAAATACAAACTTGATACAAGTGTATGAAAAAAAATTTTAATGTTATACCGAATATCTTTATTATCCAGTATGTTAATTTGAATTTAAAAGTAGTTATATTTATGAATAATGATAAATATAATTCATATTGTTTATTATATTTATTTATAATTATTACACTTATCATTTTAAAACAATTTTTATCTCTTAATTTTTTTTTCTCCACTTGTATTAAGAATACAAATAATGCATATCTTGAAAGCAAGAAGTAATTATTCAACAGCTGAATATTTAGATATTCAACAAAACTATATAGTATTCAGCAAAATGAAATTCACAAGTATTTGGATAAACTAAATTTTCAGCATAGTAAATGAATAGGCTGAATATACTGTAAATCGACACTAACTACTCTGTGTATTTAACAGAAAGCACTTAAATTTGTATTGTCTTATGTTAAAAAGATTATTAAGAAGATTTAAAAGAATATTAAAAAGATTTTTCTTTAAAAGAAGATGTCTAATGTACAAAACTGCTAATGTTTATCTTTAAAAATGTCTAATTTTTAGTATAATCTATACTATACACTAAATTTGGTTATAAATAAATTTCTTAATAATATCACTGCAGATTTTCAATAACACATGAAAATGAATACATAATATTACAAAAGATGTGAGTTTTCAAAAGTACAAGATTTTGGTTACTATTCAAAATATAAGTGTTTCTTCAAAATTTTAAATTTATTTTTTCTAGAACATATTTAGAAACACTATCCTTTATAAAAAATATATAAATTTTATGTATTAATTAAATTTCACATATGAATATAGGTTTTTGACATTTTCGACATTTTTGACAGTGAGGTTTTTGACGTGACGGTTTAAACCATGGTTTAAACTGTCAAAAACTATCACATGTCAAAAACCTGCCAACCCTGACTCCAAATAACAAAAATTTGAAGTACTTTATACAAATATTTTTTAGAACAGGAGAATATCACCAATAATATGAAAATATGTATTCTTTTATGTTTAGATTAAAAAAAAAAATTTCGTACATTTATATTTAAAAAAATTATATAGTGTTCTCATCAAGGCTATTTTTGTAAACAGAAAACACTTCTGTTACTTTAAAGTAGTAACATATATATTTGCTACTATTGTCTTTCAGAAAGGTATTAGTACTAGAGAGAATTGTCGCTGAAAGCTATAAAAAATTCTGGCACAGGGATTAACACACAGCATTATTTAAAGTGTTTTTAATGATTGTTACTCTTTTATCATAACTTTTTTTTCCTAAAAATATGGCAATGTGAAGAATTTGAATTAAGATTTTCAGTGTTAAATTTTTAGTTTAAAAGATGATTTTTTATTTTATTTCAATCGAGTTTTTCCGTTAAAAAAAACCCTGTTTTCATCGACATTTTTATTTTTTATTATATATATATATACTTAGATACTTAATATAAATACATATCACACAGCGCCCCCTAAAAGAAACAGGGCAGAATCGCAGCGATTTGGTAAAATGTTACATATTCCTTGCCAAAAGATTTTTCTGTATATAAAAAATATTGGTTTGCTTTTCTGCAGAAATCTAAACAGGGTATCTGCTACATTTCAGATTTTCAAATTCATGACTTTCCATGACTAAACGAAGTTACTATTTTCTATCACAAAAACGCAACAATAAATTAAAAAAAGCATTATAATAACATTAATTGAAATGATAGGTAGGGCCAAAACTGTTATACTCTGCATCTTCATATTTACAGATTCTAAATTTAAAAAACAGAGTAAAGAAAGAGTTGAAACAATAAAATAGGTGAAAAAAATACAAAAGCAAATAATTTTTTTTCTGCAGAGTTATATTCTAAAGATACTTTTCTTGTTCAACAGAAAGGAAAGAAATACTCCTGATTTTTCTGTTCTCATTTCGAAAAAAAAAAATTCGACAATGACTGGTTTGTTTCTACTAGAATTTTAAATTTATAAAATTAAAAAAAAATAAATAATAAAAATTCTTAAATCACAGAAGTTTAAAAGATAATTCACTCTGGAAAAAAAAAATTTTCCCTTCATTTTTTGAAAGAACACCATAATTTTTAAAGAACATGATAAAATCATTTTATATTCGAATAAAATATGCCTGAGTGGTGATTTTGTTAGGAATTTAGATAATTGGAACAGGATGAAATGGGGGTGGGGGATTCCATTTTAAAAATTGGATTTTTCAGAGACCGAAATCCATGACTTTCCATGATTTTTTTTAAAAAATAGTAAAAACCATGACAAATTTGGTTCAATACTGAAATTCATGACTTTCTATGATTTTTCATGACTTTCCAGGTGCGCGGATACCCTGTCTATACATAAAATGTGAATCACGCATTTAAATTGCTCAATTAAAGTAGAAATCCATTTTGATTGTGGCAGTTATTGATTTAAGTATATATATTTCAAGCAATATGTGATCATTTACTTTTTAAGGCAATTATTTTATTAGTTTTTTTTCTGGTAGTTATTGCTTTTGATGCAGACATTATTTTTAAAATCTAATATTTTTTATACGATTTATTACAACAATTAAATTTTGAAATGAAACAGACATTCGAGTAACCAGACAGGGTTGGCTTTTTGCCGGCAAAAACTGGTTTTTGCCATGCCAGTGGAAGAAACTGGTTATAACTGGTAAAAACTGGCAGAATCTAAAAGAACGTCTATATTAGTTCTAGTAATTGCTTAATGACATTTTGTTAAACTAAACTGCTCTTGATTTAGTTCAGAAGGAAAACTGTTCAATTGCATATGCTTTCGATATTTGGATTAATCTAACAAAGGAAGAGAATCTTATGGCTGTTTATGAAAAAGAAGTGACATACAGACTTGCAGTTACTGAATACTATATGCTAGCTCATATGCTGCATCCAAAGTATTTGGGATTGAAATAATCAAGTACTCAAGAAGAAAGTGCCAGAATTTTACTCGCCAATATTAACCCAGACTTTGTACCTTAGGTCATAGCTTTGCAAAACAATCGGCCCCATTTTCTGTAACTTATTTTTCTAGTCAAGTTTTGACAACTATCCCAGCTGCTACAGGGTGATCCAGTTTTAAAAATATGCAATAGATGAAAGTTTCACAAATCTTGCTTGTTCCTTGATAGCGATGCCTACTAGTTCTGCTGGACTTGAGAGAATCTTCTCAAATTTCTTGTTCGTGCATTGCAAATTGAGAAATTGTATAGGTTTAGAAACTGCAAAAAAACTTGTCTTTTATTATAGAATACTGCAGAGTGCAAACAATGTAATATTTGATTTTGAATGGTGATAATTTTGTAAATAAATTGTATTTTGTTTAACATTTAAATGTTTTTCTATGAATTATCTATTGTATGTCAATCTCAGTTTTAACCGGTTTCTACCAGTGGTTTTAACCACCTCGGCAGAAACTTGCCAACCTTGCTTTCAGAAGAGTCTCGATTCGCGTGATTTCGTCGTCAATCAGTTTTCTGATGATTACTGCTACTGATTTCATGATATTTATTTAATGTGCTGATGGTGATTTACAAAATGCGATTTTTCCCCTCGCCCAACAAAATGTGAGAATATCCCCTATAACATTAGAAAATCACACCTGATTAAAGGAATAACCTCAAATTATGAACATATCAGGCTTAGAATGATTTTACATGAGTGATGAAAATTACGATTTTTACTAAAGATTGTATGTAAATTAAGATAGATATCTTAAATAAAATTTGATACAGACGTTCAAAGAGATTAGAATTCATTTTTGTCATCTTGCGAGTAAAACTTTTGTAGCCATTAAATACTTATGAACAAGAGTACATCCCCACGGCAGAATCGCGACAACATTGTAGCAGAACGTTAAAGTTTTTGCAGAAAGAATTTTCTATTAAAAATAAAATTTTTTACTTTTCTTTTCGATAGAAATTTACACTTAATATTTCAATTGTGCATTTCGGTCATGGCTTTTTGACATGCTCGATTTATGCAGATAGTATCGTAAATCGATGTCGTGCTTTGATTGTATTTTTGGCAATTATTGATTTTCAAATATCCCAATATATTTCAAATAACAAGGAAAATTAGAATTGGGCAATTGAGTAATTACTCTTTAAGGCAATGATTATAAGGAATTTTTGGCAGTTACTGATTTCTAAATCCGGTATTTTTTACATGATATTATTTATTATAATAACCTAATCTGGAAACGAACACTCATTTCAGCAAAATCTGGAAACGAAACACTTATTTCAGCAACCCCCTTTTTGAGGATCCCGATCCGCGTGATATCGTCCTCAATCTTTTGTCAGGCAATTAATACTACAGATTTCATTATTTCTTTTGTTGTGATGATTATTTACAAAATGGGAAGAAAGAAATAATATGAGCTTTTACCATACAGCAAAATATGAGAATCTCACTCATAATATTAACAAAAAATATTACATGTTCAATTAAAAAAATATATATACATATTTTCATAAACACATCACTTTTGTTATTATTAAAAGTATCTTGCAGAAAGATATTAGAGCTAGAGAGATGGCTCGAAAAGCCACAAGAAAGTACACTATATTTGTACTAAGTATTTGCACCATACCTCTAAATTCGGGTGTATACACTAATGTTTGAAGCAAGGAGTTAAGGTAACAAGTAGCACCTTGATTTTCTATGCCACTTAATCCGCAACTGAGTCGCCGGTTCGGGGGAGCTGGGACTTTAAATGTGTGAACGATACTCATCACACCAGCCGGCCTTTCGTCATCAAATAAACTTCCGAACATTGAGGATTAAAGTAAAACTTAAAAAGTCAACAATGATGTGAGTGCTATATTTCTATTCACATATAGCACCGTAAAATGTTCGCTAAGATAGTAAAATTACAACTAACACGGTCATGACATGACTTGACAGCATATTTTTCCTTATCACCCACGAAAGTTGCATTTGAGTCTTTTACATGCAAGACATTTGGATATAATAAAACTTGAGTTATTACACCAGAATTTATATTTGATCATAAATTAGCAAAAAAGTGATTTATTTATATTTCACGAATACGTGATTGAGAGTAAACATGAAAACTAAAACTCAGCACACATTTTGTTATTTTAGTTTAGTTTTCAGTTCAAGTTTTAGTTAGAAGTTGAATCAAGAGTTGTACTAGAAAAATTCCCAGATGGCGATAAATGTCAATGGACGATGTTTTCTACACTAGGGGACGCTGCAAACTCTTGACTGCTTATGGATGGTGTTTTCGACACTAAGGTGCGCTGCAAGCTGTATGCCGCTCATACTTCCGGGTTACTGTTTCCAGTGTATTTTAAAGCCATCTCACAACGTGATCATTGTGAATTGAGATTCCTGCAAGCGCGGTATTTGAATACATATTACTAAACTTAATCTTGCTCCTCGAACAATATGCTAACACTAACGTAAGATGGTGCACAGCTGGCAACACGAACAAACAGAAATAAACAAATGTAAAGAGACCAAATCAAGACTGCCAGAAAAACGAGTTATTCAAAATCTAGCAACCATGTCACTTTACAACAATTATGTCACTTTATTACCATGTCACTTTAACAATATATCTCTAAATAAATAAATAAATTTTCACTTCAAACTCACCAGAATTTCAATATAACATTCCCAGAAAGCATGCAACCTTACGACAACCTTGTGTCTTAATTTTATTTTCATTGTCACTAAAAGGTTTACAGTAAAACCCCCTTTTCAATGACGTAAAAATATTGCAATTTCTAACCTTTCCTCTTTAAAGGAAAACTAAATGATTTTTAAAGCTTTTTAAAAAATGGTGTTATTTAGGTTAAAAAACAAGCAAATGGTAAACCTTATCTTTTGCATTCTTGTTTGTTGTCATGATTAGGTCAGCAGAAATATTAAGCGAAAACCTTTTTCAAAGGAAACGAGATAAAGTAAATATTAACCTTTTCAGCGAAATTTTAATAAATAATCTGAAAATAATTTGCAAGGGACCTCATTTAAGGGAACGCAAATAAACGAGACCATGTTTTTGGATTGTTTTCTAATTTCTGCGAAAGTACAATACGAAAACTTTCTTTTAAAGTTTTCCTCGACAGAAATACAAGTAATAGTTCTCTTCTAGAAAATTTTCAATCGTACAATCTCATTAAAAAATGAATAAAATTTAAAAAATTTGAATCTAGAAATTCATCCTTCAATATTTTTTTATAAATTTCATTTTTCTCTTCAATTTGGGCTAAGGGGTCGTTGCGATCCCAGAAAGCATGTAACCTTACGACAACCTTGAGTTTTAACTTTATTTTTATTGTCAAGAAAAGGTTTGCGGTAAAAACCTTTTCTCAATGACGTAAAAACGTGAATAAAGTGTTATATATAAAAAAACTATTACTCTTGAACACAGTTGAAAAGCGGATGACGTCCAAATAAGGGGCTCACATCATCAAACCCAAAACAACACCCATTTTCCCAATGGATGAAATAATTCTTATTGTATTTCAGACAATAGAGTACGAATTTTAAAACTGAAGTCACCTAAAAATTCTCCCATTACAACGTAATTATCCCAGAAAGCATGTAATCTTATTACAACCTTGTATCTTAATTTTATTTTCATTCTCACTAAAAAGTTTGCAGTAAAAACCCTTTTTCAATGACGTAAAAATATTGCAATTTCTAGCTTTTCCTCTTTAAAGGAAAACTAAATGATTTTTAAAGCTTTTTTAAACAATTGTGTTATTTAGGTTAAAAAACAAGCAAATGGTAAGCCTTATTTTTTGCATTCTTGTTTGTTGTCATGATTAGGTCAGCAGAAATATTAAGCGAAAACCTTTTTCAAAGGAAACGAAATAAATCAAATATTAACCTTTTCAGCGAAAATATTAATAAATAATCTGAAAATATTTTGCAAAGGACCTCATTTAAGGGAAAGCAAATAAACGAGACCATGTTTTTGGATTGTTTTCTAATTTCTGCGAAAGTACAATACGAAGTTTTCCTCGACAGAAATACAAGTAATAGTTCTTTTTTAGAAAATTTTCAATCATACAATCTCATTAAAAAATAAATAAAATTTAAAAAAATTTGAATCTGGAAATTGACTCCTCAATATTTTTTTATAAATTTTATTTTTTTTTCTTCAATTTGGCCTTAGGGGTTGTTGCGATTCCTTTAAAATGTGTGGCCATCTCTCCTTCATTTTACCTTGTTGCAGACCTAATTATTGTAACAATAAAATATCCGCACGAAGAGAATATTATTTAAAATATTTATATACAGAAACGCTCAGCATTCTATTGTGAGCTAGAGGGCCATCGATATTAAAACTCCACGATTTATGACTAACGAGGAGTGATGGTGAAAACAAAATCAGCACTGTGTACCTACCGCCTTTATTTCCCTGACAAGCTGGTACCGACTCTAAAGCTGGGTGGATTCAAAACCTAGACCCATAGTTTTTTTTCATCATATCTTTGGAGTGAATTTAAGAATATTTTGCTCACAAAACTCGATGTATAGTGTGTAAAATTAAAAGCAGACCACCCTGAATAAATTTTGATCTAATGATCAGATTTTCACGTTTTATAACTCAATCTTAATGGTTCGAAGGAATGATCNTTTAAAAAAAAATATTATTTATTTTTGAAATTTGAGGTCAGGTTTACTTCTCTGTACGTAATCGCAAGTTAACGCACGAAATTAAAGGCAGTACGACTGCCAAATGTTTCTACCAACGCAAACATTGGCAACATTCCATTTTTTATGCATATCTTAATTTATCGGTGTGGACCCCACATTAATAGAATAATAAATTCATGAAATTTCATTTGAGGGGTAGTTTTTGCACACTAAAATCGAATGCAAATGATATGTTTTTTCAGAAAATGCGCGCTTTTTCATCAAAATAAGCCAATCCCTCTCAATGATTACTGTTAACTGATTTATACAAATTAAAAGAATTTTTTTGAGTTATTGCCATAACATTTTACAGANAAATTAAAAGAATTTTTTTGAGTTATTGCCATAACATTTTACAGAATGACAGACAATACAGCCACCCTTCAAAATTTTTCAAAATCATTTTTTT
>NC_092211.1:4930623-4980589 GCF_043381705.1 Parasteatoda tepidariorum
GCTATATATTCGTGGAAGACACGTGTGAGTCGTGGTGTGGTCGTTAGCGCCATGGGTAAAGAAGTTTGTGGAGTCGGTGGTCAGGAGTTCGGTCCTGGTCACGGATTATTTTTTAATTTAGTGACTCAAATATGTGATCTCAAACATGCGAATTATTTAGTGCAGACGATCTTTTAATTTACGAAATTAAACACAAAAATGTGCTTTCTCTGAATAAACATACGTTTTTTCCGACGGATTGAGACTTTGAAACCCCCAAAATATAGGGGGTAGCCACAATCTGGGGAATATTGTCCCTATAGTTTGATCTAGAGGGGGATCCAAAGTTTGGATGCCTCTCTCTTAATTTTACCTTTTGCATATTTCACCATACATAGAGGTCTTTTTAAGCGAGTTAAAAAAATTTCGAACATAATTTTAAAATTCGTTTATCCAAAGATAATTGCATACAGAAAATAAACTTTAATAAATATATATTAGTTTTTATTACGCTATTAAATAATAGCTGGAGAATTTTTGAATTATAAGGCAGACAACTTGTTATACAATTTTAATGTATGTAATTTTACATGGCAAAATACAAAATCGAGCTAAATCTGTTCCTGTTTATATTTAAAATTCGATTTCTCAGAAACTATTCAACCGATTATGCTCAAATTTTGCATTTTGTCATGTGAAATTACATATTTTAAAAGGATGTAAAAATTTTATACCTCTCAATTTAAATTTTGTCACTGCTGTAAAAGATTTTCTCGAAAAAGTTCATAAGTAATCAGGTATGTAAATGCTCTATCATTTCTGAAATTTTGCAGCAGTTTTTTCGTGTCACGCATTTTTTCTATACATTATCTTCAAAACATTGTTGAAAATAAAAATTTAAAATAAAAAAAAATTTAAAAGGAACTAATAAAAGGAAAAACAAGTTTTTCTAAAGGGGGGGGGGCTAAAAGTCTGTTTACTATACGTGTTTTATATACGTCTGTTTAATATAAGCTTGTTTAATATACAAATATACGTCTAAAATACATAAAATTAAAATAGAAAAGCGATAAATAAAATTTTAAACGAAGTTCTGTTAAAAACTAGAAAAACTTCTATTAGCCTTATTGTACCGAAACTTTGAGGCAATGCTTAATGTTCAAACTTCAATATTCTTTCGTCAATAAAAAATAATAATAAAACTAGAAGAAAATGAAAAAAT
Organism: Parasteatoda tepidariorum; assembly: GCF_043381705.1. NCBI lineage: Eukaryota > Metazoa > Arthropoda > Arachnida > Araneae > Theridiidae > Parasteatoda > Parasteatoda tepidariorum. Next base: position 4,931,825 of record NC_092211.1, read on the forward strand.
AAAAGAAAATAAAAAAATAATCTCACTAAATTTAACTTTTGAAAATTATTGTAAACCCCAGATTCTCCTCTCTCTCAAAATATTGTCTTAAAAACTGCTGCTTACGTCATGCGCAACTTTGCACTAATATTACGGCTTCTGATCATTTACACTTTTGGTGTTTACTTGCTTGTTTAAAGTTTAAAATTGAAATTTCTTAATGCACTCTGCAGTAATCCATAACAAAAGACAAGTTTTGATGCAGTTTCTAAACGTAAACAATTTCTCAATTTGCTATGCACGAACGAGAAATTTGAGATGATTCTCTCAAGTCCTGCCGAACTAGCAGGCATTGCCCATCAAGGAACAAGCAAGATTTGTGAAACTTTCATCTATTGCATATTTTTTCAAACTGGACCCACCATGTAGCAGCTGGGGATAGTTGCCAAAATTTGACTGGAAAAATAAGTTTCAGGAAATGGGGCCGATTTGTTTTGTAAAGCTATGACATAAGGTACAAAATCTGGGTTAATATTGGCTAGTAAAATTCTGGCACTTTCTTCTTGAGCACATGATTATTTCAATCCCAAATACTTTGGATGCAGCATATGAGCTAGCAAATGATAATCAGTTACTGTCTGTTTAAATCTGTATGTCGCTTCTTTTTCATCTCTTTTTCTCTTCCTTTTTTAGATCAATCCAAACAATCAATTAAAAAGTTTGTTACAGTTGCATGGAGTTACATTTTTCAGTTTACTTAAACAAAATGTCATTAAGCAATTACTAGAACTAATATAGACGTTTTTTTAGTTTCTGCCGGTTTTTACCGGTTATAACCAGTTTCTGCCACTGGCATGGCAAAAACCAGTCTCTGCCGGCTAAAAGCCAACCCTGTTTCAAACAATTTGAAAAAATTTTTACCATAATTTTAAAATCTGTTTATCTAAAGATAATTGCAAGCAAAAATAATTTTTTGTAGATATTTATTATCTTTCATTATGTTATTAAATAATAGCTGGAAAATTTTTGAATTGTAATAAGGCATACAACTTTTTATTATATTTTAATGTATGTAATTTTACATGGCAAAATACAAAATTGAGTTAAATCGGTCAAATTGTTCCTGCATGTATTTAAATTTCGATTTCTCAGAAACTATTCAACCGATTTTGCTCAAATTTGAATTTTGCCATGTAAAATTACCTATTTTAAAAGGATGTAAAAAAAATACATGCCTCACAATTTAAATTTTTTTCGACTATTACTTAATAAGATAATAATAAAAATATTTACTGAAATACATTTTTTCCATAACATAAACATAATGGATAAGCGAATTTCATAATTGTGTGTAAATATTTTTCAATTCGCTTAGAAAGATCTTGAAATATGGTGAAATACGCAAAAAATAAAATTAGCATTATATGGGGATCAACCGTTGAACCGCTCTCGTGGCCAAACTATTTCGACCATATATTTCCCCAAATCTGTTGGGGATTGTTTATATAGAGAAAGTACGATTTTGTGTCTGATTTCATAACTTAAGATATCGTCTGCACTAAGTAATAAGCATTTTTGAGGTTATCCCCTCGAAATATTTAGATTGAGTCCTAGAAAGTGAAGATCTGATCATTAAATCAAAAGTTATTCAGGGTGGTCCGTTTAATTTTTGCACACTGTATAAAATTTCAATAATATCAATTGCAGTTTTTTCGATCAATGTTATTAGTAAGGCCCGGATTTTGATGACATTTGCATTTTTGGACATTTTTGTCCTTTAGAGCATTTTTTGAGATTTATAGGGCATTTTCTTTAAAATTTTTGGGGCGTATTTTGCATTTTAAAGCATTTTTTAAATTTTTTGTCAAATTTTTCTAATTTTTATTATTTTTTATAATTTTTTATTATTACACTGGCTTCCAAACAATGAAGAAAATTTCTAGGATATTAAAAGGTGAAGCAACATCTTTTCAAATTGAAGAAGAATTGTCAGTAAGTGTGACCGTCCTTTTCAAGTACGCACCAATAGCATTAGTACACGTTGAAAGAAGCTTCTCCTGGTATAAAAGTTTGCTTTCAGACAAGAGACGCTCGTTTACATTTCAAAATATTAAAAAAAAGAAAAAATTAATAATCCACTGTAATTCTGATATTTAGTAATATTATGAGATGGAAGTTGTTATATTCATTTAAGTTTCTATACAAAATGAAAATGTTTTGGAGTCAATATATTTTCCTTTTTTTTGTTATTTTTGGATATAAAACATATGTGTCGTAGAACAAGTATTGCATTGCTTTGTATTTTTTGAAACGACTCATAATAATTTTAAAGAGTAAAACATTGTTTTAGTTCAATATTTTTACTTCTATTTAAGACATGTCATAGGCACTTTCAGCGCAATTTTCGCATTTTAAGGGCATTTTTTGCACTTTTAAGGGCATTTTTTGCACTTTTTAAGGGCATTAATTGAGATTTTTTAGGTCATCAAAATCCGGGCTCTAGTTATTAGGTTGAATTTTTCAACGCTATTTCACTTGGTAGAGCTGAAAATATATTAAGTGCATTAGTGGAGGTATCTGTATGTTTATATATCTCATTTTTTATTCATATAGTGTTTTTATTTTTAGAACTTTATTTGCAGTTTAACCTTGAAATTAAAAAGTTGAAAATGCTGGTCATTTTATTTTTGAAGAATAAAATTTATTTATTTATAAAATTATTATCAAGAATTTATTTTTCTTTATCGAAAACAAAATAGCTAATTAAATTGTATTAATATTTTTCTGACGTAATTAATGCTTGTAATCGTTTATGATTAATAGTAATTTATTTTTGTTCAATCATTATTTGGAATGAATTACAATTGTAATCGACACCTAATTCTGGACAGCGACTAGTTGATTTGTATATAAGTGATGGTCTGCCCCCCAGCAGCGACAAAAAATGACGGCCAACTCATCTTGGTGTGAGAGATCCCTTTGACATCGGGTTAACAGTGAGAGATTTCATGAACGCAACCGTGATGAAATTTTATCTAAGCAATTTTTCATAAAAGCACAAGATGGTCTTAATACTTGACCAATGTATTCCATTGTCTCCTAGATTGGGATCAGTATTTAAAAGGTTTAGGCATGTAGAACTGTATTTAATATCATTTATATGAGATGAAAATAAATAGTTGTTTGGATGTTTAGTTTTGGTATTATTCAATGACAATCAGGTCCTGTAGATATGTTATTTGTATTTAGAGATCATACAAATAATTTTAAAATAAATTTGTCAAACTAACAATCAAACAATTTCAATGTAAAATGTTTTCTCTAAAAAGTTTATAAGTTAGCAGGTTCGTAAATGTTTAACCATTGCTGATAATTTGCATCAGTTTTTTAGAGTGAAAAGTTTTTTTATATACATTTTCAACAAAACATTGTTCAAAATAAAAAATTTGTAATATAAGAAAAAAACGCGTTTTTCTAAGGGGGGTGGGCTAAAAGCCTGTTTAATTAAATTTTCTTAAACGTTGACTAAATGACTATAATATATACTTAGTTCGAGTTTTCGAACATGAGTAGATTCTAATGGAAGTGTTTTTTGTTATGTCCATCTTAAGTTGAAAGATTATCAGGGCCTGATTACAGCCTAGGGCCAATAGGCATGGGCCCACAATTTCTGAGGTGCCTCAAAAATTAGTAAAAAATCTAATGAAAGGTGGGCTAGTTATGTGTTGGCTTAAGTACTAAATAAAAAATAATCCAGCTAATCAGTGACTTTTAGCAAAACTCACTGATTTCAATTGTTTGTGGTCACCAAACTATTTTTATTTTCATACAACATTGTTTTGTTGTTTTATATTTTGCATTAATTTATAGATACGTAAACTTTATCTTAGAAAAATAATCTTCAATTTTCTGCTTTCAAAATATCTAAGAATGTTTCTCTTGAATCATGCAGTTCAATAGTTATAATAGTTTTTTCATTATTGGGACCACTCTTCAGTAATTTAATTTCAAAATATTTTGTAAGGGGCCCAGAAAATTTGGTGGGCCTTGGGCTTGTCTTGATCGGTCCCTGAATATTATTCCTACGTATGAATGTAGGTTTTAAAGTGGGCAGGAAAACTTAAAGTTCAAAAAAAAGTAACTAAAGTGAAGACTGATCAAAAATTTAACCTCTCCATCACCGAACTTAATTTTAAATGACTGTGGCATTATAATAAGAGTAAAATGTAATCTAATTTAAAATCTAATTTTAATTCCAATGAGCTTTTTAATGTATTATTGTAATTTAGTTTGCAATAAAAAAGAAAGGAATTTTTTAAAGGAAACAAAATGTATGAAGTTCAATTTATCAGATTCAGTCATTGGTTTTACATATGTTGTTTCAATTCTCCAACTGAGGCACTTTATATATTGAATGTGTAACATATTAGAGGGTATTAGTAGTGTTTCTACCGATTTTCTATAATGTACTGTTTTTAAACGAAAAGGCATGAGTTTGATCAGGAGGATTCAGCGTAATTGTATTTAATTATAAATTTTGTAATTATAAATTTTTATGCACTTTTCTGCCGTAACACAAAAATGTGGATTGTCAATAGAGATAGGGAGTTAGTTGTATAATACAAAGTAAATAAGTTTCCAACTCAAATTATAGCTTTCAGTCAATGTTCAATTTGTATTTTAAATATCATGATTGCCATTTTTGTAGTGAATTTATGCTTATTAATGTGTGACTTATAAATGTTGTGTAACCAACAATTCAGTATAAAATGTGTAAAGTAAATCACTATCTGGAGAAAGGCTTAATTTGTATAAAAGTTTGTTTTATAATTTAATTAAAAGTTGGGAAAATTGCTTATATTATCAAATGTGAAGTGTCTTTTTCTTTCAGTGCCATGAACTTAATTTTGTTTCAATTATCCCTTTGATATTCTAGTTTTTTTAAAAATACTGAATCCTTGCTAAATTAAAGAACGAAAATTTAAAGGTGCTATTTTAAAAACGTTTTTTTTCTATCCGACAATCGTTCATAAAATTTAATCTTGATTTTTATAAACTTTATTTATATTCCAGAGATTGTCTCTAAGATAGTATGGTCAATTTTTTTTTTTTTTTTTTTCAACAAGATGTTTCAGTATGAGTTTGTAGCGTATCTACCACTACAAAATTACAACTACAATTCACTAGTATATAAGACATGTTAACTCGACTCTATGTTGGGGTACCTTTTCATAGATGACGGTTGACATGGTCTGTAACTACTCTCCCCACAAGTTAAAAATTGTTAATTCGATAATTAAGGAGTGTTTAATTTTTAACTTTTAGTGGAAATGAATAGTCATTTCGTAACTCCTAAATTACAATACATTTCAATTTTCCCGTCCTGAAAACTGACAAGATATTCTCCGTAATTTCTATAAAATATGATAATCTTTGGGTCAAGCTATTCCTTTCTTTGGCGAATTTGACTTATTCATTCCCTGTTCGATTAGTCAATCTCACTTCTATTACAGAAAATCTAATAGCGGTACAATAGTTTAATCTGAACAATTTAATATAACGCTGCGCAGATCGCAATCTGAGAAATATGTTCCGAACTTACCTTCTTTTTAGATTGAACTAAAGGCGAAAATTCCCGTAATAGTTGCAAACTAAATTCCGGGTTTTTTTTAGTGCTCAGCATTTGCATTCGAAGGAAAGAAAAACGGCGAATAACTCCAATGGTTAGCCAAACGGTTATGTGATTAACTTAATATGTGAACACTGGTATGCGGCGAACGAAACGAGCAATGGTCGTGCATTTTAGAATATTGCAAGGAATTTTATTCGTTGTTTTTCCGTTGAAAGAACGACTAAATAATTTCTTACCGAAACAAGAATTATTCACTGAAAGCATGATGATAGAACAAAAATTTGCACATGATGACCAGCAGAAGTTTTGAAATAACTGGGAGAATGTGATGCATGAAGACGGCCGTTCTGTTTCACAGCCGGAACTTCATCACTTAACTCAAATTTCTGTTCTAAGTCGATTCGTGTTGTATAGAAATATGAAAACTAATATCTTGCTGAATCTCTATCACAATTTTCGATGTTTTTCTGGTTGTTAGACGCTTTTAAGTTCGACAATTTCTTGCTAAATCCACGTAAGGCTTTAATTATTAAAGTAATGCTCAAGGGAAACCTCCTAATTAGCTGACTCGAATTCGATTTCCAGTGATGGTGATGAATTAGGCTCTCCCAGACTCTAGTTCTAATGTAAAATATCATCATCGGCTTTAATTAGTAAAGTAACGCGTATGCTAGAGCCTCCTAATGGACAATTGCAGCGTATCATAATTTTTTTTATATCTAACTTATTGGAAATTCTCTCCTGAAACCGAAAATCTTATTGTTTTTTTTTGGCAAATGTTATTTATTTAGTTATTAAACATTTAAATTGCTCCAATAGGCCTCTGTAAATGATGCCATCAAAGACGATCCCTGATTGGTTATGACGTCACATGTGCTGGATGTAAATGTGCGTCCCGATCCGCTAAGGCTATTCAATGCTCTTTTAGTTTTGATATCACGTATATAATAGGAATATGCTTTGTAAATTGTTAGTAAAAATTTTGTGAATTAAATTTACGGTTTTGAGAGTGTGTACAAAATGAGAAAAAGATTTTAAAACTTCAAACGTTGTTATTTATTGCTAAAATATCTGAAGAAATGATTATGCAGCTCTTTCCAGCGAATCATTTCTTTTCGGTTGAAATCAGTGGTGTTAAAGTTCATAGAAAATAATATTTTATTCCACTCTTTTTTAAATTAAAATAATGCTCCATTACAGCCTTAACTAAAATAAGTCGCAGATTGGATAGAAATAGTACATAGTATTTAGATATAGGATGGATGATTTTATAATTCGCGACTGCATTAAAACAAATCAATCAGTATTTTCATAAATCTAGTCCATTGAAAAATATCAGTTCATCATCGTTACAATCTATATGCTAATGTTCAAGAATTCAAATAATGTAATTTAATGTTGCTTCTCTTATTTATTATTCCTTGCGCAGATAAGAATTTCGTTACAGCTAGAAATTATTTTTGTTTTTAAATTTTAATTCCTTTTTCTGCAATATAGTATTAACAAAGTACGGTTATTGTTCATTTCTCTCCGCATTTTTGCAAACTATTTGTCAGTGCTTGCAACGAAGAATTCTAAAATAGTAAAATTAATACATTATACATTTTTAATTTTAAATAAAATAGTTGAAAAAAATCTCAGCTTAAGCATTTGGTATAGTCGAAAACGTATCAACAATCTAGTCCATTGAAATATATCTGACCCTCATCACCACCATAGTACTTAAAATTTCACATTTATCCACATCTAATTAACTCATTTATCACTCAATTTCAGTGCATATAATTAAACTAGAAATTTGTCTTTCACTAAAGCTAAAGAACAATAATAAAAAATTTACTTATACAAAATGGAAAGAAATTCTGCCTTCGTGTAGGACTTTTTGATGGAAGGTAACCCTCCATTTGTGTCACATGTATAGGAAAATCTCCTACGGTTAGCCTGACTGCAAGGGGACTCTAACCCAAAATCCGTCTACTACTCAGGATATTTTCACTTAAATTATTAACATTCAACATACTACAGTACTGGCAATCTGTTGAGGAATAAGAGAAGTAATTTTTGCCATCAGCAGATATTTTATCGCCAAAATATTATTATTTCTTCAACAAATACGGAGAAATTTGAGAACATACGGGTAAACAGGGTTGTATCTGCTACATTTCAGATTTTCAAATTCATGACTTTCCTTGACAAATCCCAAGAATTTTTCATGACTTAACGTAGTTACTATTTTCTCCGACAAAAACACGACAATAAATTTAAAAAAAGCATTATAATAACATTAATTGAAATAATAGGTATAACCAAAACTGTTATACACTGCGTCTTCATATTTATAGATTTTAAATTTAAAAAACAGAGTAACGAAAGATTAAAGCAATAAAATAGCAGAAAAAATATAAAAGCAAATAATTTTTTCTTTATTTTTTTTTGTAGAATTATATTTTAAAGATACTTTTCCTGTTTATCGGAAATAAAGAAATACTTTTTCTGTTTTCATTTTGAAATAAAACTCGCCAATGACTGGCTTACTTCAGCTAGAATTTGAAATTGATAAAATACAAAAAACAAATAATCTGAAATCATAGAACAGGGTTCATGCTCTACTTTAAAAATAAAATTCAAGTACTTTTTAAGACTTATTTAAAATTCTCAAGGACTTAAATTTTAGTAAAAGATAGACTAAAATTTAAAATTTTAAACCAAAAATGTCTTGACGATAATAGTTAGTTGACGATAAATGTTAGACGATAATAGCAGTACTGAAAAATCATGACATTTCATGACTCAATTTTGTTCAATACTGAAATTCATGACTTTCCAGGTGCGTGGAAAATACAGGAGGCAGATATTAAAAAAGGCAACATTCTCCACAAAAAACTCTTTTTATTTCCTATTCAAAGCATTACAACATTCTATAATAAATATATTTCACATCCAAAAGTCGTATGTCTGCATCCAATACTCATCATTGGGGTGAGCATGGGCATAGTATTCAAATGAATAGGGATCAATTATGTTGTCACCAACTGTTGTGTAGAGTGGCTGACCATAATATGTCCCCACTTTCCATCCGGGAACATTCTTCATCAGGTCAGCTTCCTCCTCTCGGTTCTTACGAAGTTGATTCAGATACCTAGAATTAAAACTCTCAATGAAATGTACATAGTTTCGATTTTCATTTTTTTAAAAGCCCTTAAACAAATCTGGAAAAAAAAAAAAACCCTGTACATATTACACACAATATATTAAGAGGAAACAACAATTACTGTGCTCTTGTGTGAGCTATAGTGGGCAAATTATATTTATCAGTTTTAATTGGTGGAAAAACAGCTGAACATACCTATAGTAAATGAAGTATCATGGTAAATATTATCCCATAGATTCAGGGTTGCAAAAAACCCACCTGCCCAATAAAACCCGCCCGGGTTTTACGGGGTAAAACTCACTCTGTAAAACCCGGTAAAACTCACCCTAAAGTGGGTTTTACTTGGTTTTTCTAAGATTGATTTCTTTTTTCATCCTCTGTTATATTAAAGAGCTATTCTATTGAAATATATATGTAGTCCAGTCTAAAAAAAATTAACCTACAGTGAAGAAACTAATTGTGTTGGAGACTGGAGAGTCACCTTGCTGGCTAGATTTGACTGTATGGTCATTGATTATTCAGTGCCATTGATTCGCTTTCTATGCAAATAAAAAATTTTCCTCAAACATTTTTTAAGATTAAAATATAAATAAAAAGTAAACCTGTGTTAAATAAGTTTCAAATGTGTGATGTATGTGAGTACATATAACATTTTGTATCGTGATGTCGGAAGAAACTCTTTTCAGACTTTCACATCAATTAATTATCTATATGAAGTCAATTTATAAAATTAAACTTAATTATTAATATTAAAATAAGCTTTTTTAAAATAGGGTACTTATCCCTGCCCTCTCTTTTGAACCCCCCCCCCATTAAAACATGAAAAGCCCAATAAAACCCACCCGGGTTGGGTTTTTCTACAAAAACACGGGTTTTTTGCAACCCCGCATAGATTACGCTTTGAGTGGTCACCATTTTTAAAAAGACAAAAATAAGAAAAAAAATTCCCAGCAATTTCCCAGTTTGTAAAGAAAAAAAATATCAAAATTTGCTGCATTTTCCCTCTTATTTTAGACGATTTTTAAATTCCCTGTATTTTCCAGGTTTTCCCTGCGGCAACCTAGGGTTTTTTTAAAAGTGCTCAATTTTCCCTTTTCGAAAATGAGATTTATTTTCTTTGGCGTGCCGATTCTCGCCATGTATTATGGAAAAACGTGCTTTTCACATTGTTCTATTCAACCTTTTCTCAATTCATTCAACCACAATCCATTTCGGCGTACCGTCGGTCCATAACGTATGATAGCGCCAATCACGTTACATTTTTGATGAAATACTTGGGAGTTCACATGCGCGTCTACTGAGCCGAGATTCTAGCACCTCTCGTGTGCAAATCTGCTGCATTTTGCAATATATTCTCAATTTCAGGCTTCATTTTTCAGCCTCTGATATTGAACTGAAAAATTTCTCCAAATTTTTTAATAGAGGTAAAATTTCTCTTCATAAAATTTCTCCAAATTTTTTAATAATAGGCTCTTTGTCAGAAACTAATTATTTTATCAAGATTATGCAAAGTTTTCAAAAATGATTTTGCATTTTGTTGATGTATATAGTGCTTAAAAATATTTTTTGAGTGCAGAAAAAGTACTTAAAAGGTGCTTAATCTTTGTTGAAAGATTTGGCTAAGCACCCTGTACAATTCAGTTAAATATCTACTGAAATGCCCTATGGTAGAATTGTGACGATGTTGTCGCAGATTGCTACAGAGTTTTTGCAGAAAGAATTTTTATTTTATTTCTGCAGAAATTTTACACATAAAATTTGAATTGCACTTTGAATCACTTTTCAGAATCAGAATAATCACTTTTTGTCGTGTTCAATTTATGCCGATAATATCGAAAATCCAAGTAGTGTTTCGAATGTATTTTCAACAGTCAAATGATTTTTAGGTGGTTTTTAATTATCCCAATATACACTCTATAACAAAAAAATCGACGCACCAAGAACGCACTAAGACGCGCAAAATCGGCGCTCGATCAGGCTGGAATGATGCCAACTGGGGACGTATAGTCTTTAGCGACGAATCCCGCTTCCAACTGTGTCCTGACGATCATCGAAGACGTGTTTGGAGACGCACAGGGCAGAGGGGGGATCCTGACTTCACTATTGCACGCCACACCGACCCTCAACAAGGCATTATGGTCTGGGGTGCCATTTCCTTTGACAGCCGGACCCCTTTGGTCGTCATTAGAGGTACACTTACTGCACAGCGGTACGTCGACGACATCCTAAGACCTGTTTTGCTACCGTTCCTTTTGCAGAGCCCTGGGCTGGTTTTTCAGCAGGACAATGCCAGGCCACATACAGCACGTGTTGCTATGAACTGTCTGCAAGATTGTCAAACTCTTCCATGGCCTGCCAGATCACCAGATCTCTCTCCCATCGAGCATGTCTGGGAAATGATGGGAAGGCGATTGCATCTGGCAGGGAATGTTGATGACCTCGTACGACAATTGGATCGAATTTGGCAGGAAATACCGCAAGAGACCATCCGGGAGCTTTATCGGTCTATGCCACGCCGTGTGGCAGCTTGTATCCAGGCTAGAGGCGCGGGTCATACCTTATTGAACTTGTTACTGTAGCTCTGCAATAAATTATTCAATTGTTCTGAAATTTTAATCATTTACTATTCTGTACATGTCTTCCTATCCACCAATTTTCGTTTCAATTGGACAACTCCTTCTTGGTGCGTCGATTTTTTTGTTATAGAGTGTATTTCAGACGTTATGAGAAATTGGAATCGTGCATTCGAGTATTTACTTTTTAAAGCAATGATTCCACAGGAGGCAATTATTGCTTTTGATTTCCATGTAGTTTTTAAAATTTGATATTTTTTATTACAATAATCAAATCTTGAAACGAAACACTCATTTGAGTAACCCTTTTCTTAATAGTCCGATTCACGTGATTTTGTTGTCATTCTGTTTTCTGTCATTCTGTAATTACTGCCGCAGATTTCATGATTTTTAATTATTTCTTTTAGTGATTTACAAAATGCGATAATGGAAATAATGAGTGCGTTTTTCTCTCCAACAAAATGCGAGAATATCGCCCACAATATTAGAATAAAAAAATACTACGTATTCAATGAAAATAATTACGTTTCTTTCTTTTTATAAATACAGCATTTTTGTTACCTTGAATCAGGGTTTGTTGACATAAATCAGATTGATTTCAATCACGACTTAAATCAAGCGTTTTTTTTTAAGTTTAAAAATTTATTTTTAATAAATTGCTGCATTAATTAATTTAAGTTAACGAAATTACTTTCTTTCTTGGTGTGTGTTAAATTCCAACACATTTGAAATTATATTTTTAAAAATCTTTTGATTCTTGAGATTGAAAGTACAGATTATAGTAAACATGAATTTCTTTTCACAAAAAAAATAATGTTAATTAAAATCTGCATTATATTTTAATGGTGGAAAATGTATATTTTTAAAGCTTGAGGTTATCTTCAAAAAAAATTACCCTAATATGTCGAAAACAGGGTTTAAATTATCTATTTCATCTGGTCTTCAAATTTCAATCATGCATTTGTTTCAAAATGATTGCTGTGCCTTCAAAGCTATGTATTAAAATGAAAAATTGTTTTAGGTAGTTAGAGCTTCTAAAATATTGTTACAATATAGTTTTAATAGTAGTTCAATTTTGATTAAACATTTATAAAGTTTTTTTTAATCATAAATCAAAGTTCTTACATTGTATTAGAATAAAAATTTAAAAAATCAGATTTTAAAAAAAAAATCACGAACTTGAATTAGTCTTTTTTATCTTGCAGAGAGTGCGAGAGAGTCACAGAAAGGCAGAAAAAAATTCTACCACAGGGTTGAAATGAAATAAAGATGGCGGATGATAACAGGATAGGAAAAATTTCTGAAGCCTTTGGGCCAAAATTTCAATTCTTAATACTGGAAAGTTTTTTTTTTTTTTTTAAATCTTTTTATGAGCATTATTTTAAAAAAATGCTCCTAAAATTTAGCAACTATTTAAAAAAAATGTTATGTTCTTTATTTTTTAATATTTTTGTTAGCTTAATTAGTTTCTTTTAAATAATAAATAGTTCCTTTTAAAGTTAAGCTTAATAGTTTCCTTTAAAATAATAATTACATAGAAATTAAATTACTATTAAAGTCAAAAATCTTAATGAAATAATAAAAATATTAAGTCTAAAAATAAGAAAGATTCATAAATTTTTTTTTTAAATTTCACTTTAATAATTTTTTTTGTCAATTGTTTATAATTTAAAAAAATAAATAAATAAAGCTTTTTTTAATGAAGAAAATGAAAGTATTTCATAAGCTTTTTCCCTTAATTTATATTTATTTCAATGAAAGAAAAATAATTATTTCTCAAAAGAAACACTTAAAAAAATAAAAAAATTTAGGCATAGAAAACCAAATTAATAAATTAAATAAAAAAAATCTATGTTTAAATACATTTTACTACACTGAATAGTGGCCAAATATTTGTTACACCCCCTAGTTTTTGTTATTTAATTGTTAAATATCATATGTTAATAAAAAGAAAATTAATTAAAAATAAAATATTTAAATTTACTAAAACAAAACAACACAGCTTTAATAAAATTTGTTATGAAATTTTTTTTCCAGATAATTTTATTTTTAAACAAAATATTGGATAAATTGAAAATAATAAAAGTCCACATAATTTAACTAGGTATAAGTGTACAAATTTATTTAGGAAGATAAGGATAACAAAACTTCAAAATCAAAATAAATTACATAATAGCAGCTTATACAGATTCTAGAATTACTCTGAATAAAACTAAATATGGAAATATATATATATATATATATTTTTTTTTGAAAAAGTTTAATAGTTATTTCTAAATAATCGTATGAGCTTTTTCTAGGTTTTACCTCCAGTGTAATAAGAAAGTTTTTCCGAAAAAAATTTCACCCTTGCAGGGTTGACGGAGAAAAAAATGAACAAAAATGTTGCTTTTAGTAGCCTAAAGCATGAAAATAATTGTCGTAAACTATGAAAATAGTTCCCTAAATAAGAACAAATATTCTTCAAAAATATGACTAAAATTTTATTAAATGACTTAATTGTCATATACCATGATCCTTTCAGTCAAGCCGGTGCCAAATATGATAATTTTTATATAAACGTTAGTGTTCTAGCTTTACAGCTTTATATAAAAAAAAATTAGTATATTTGCAGAAAATTAAATACTTTTAATTTCAAGAATTCACACAAAAAAATACTTTTTCATTAAAAAAAACATACTTTTTTTAAAAAAAATTCCCTTTTATCAATAATTGATTTAGCAGATATATAGAAGTGAAAAGTGATTACTCAAATTCAAAATGTACACATCGTAATACTGTATTAAAAATTGAGTTTTTTAAAATCATGCAATAGCTATTAAAAATTTCGTAGCAATAACTATTGAAAAGGCGATCGAGAAACGAAATAGTTTTACGATGGACTTTGCGTTAAGTGAATGAAATAAAAAGTGATGACTCAAATTTGCAATTCAAAATTTTTTATTTTTTTTAAAAAAAATTTAAGAGTGTTCAGAAGCTCTGGCTGGCCACAGGTTTTCAACCCAATTCATGCTTAAAAAATTTTTAAAAAAAATAAAACATCGCTTGGAGTATAGAAAGTCTCCAAATAGAAAAATAGCTGCATTTTTTAGCATTTTCAAGCAAAAAATGTTGAATTTTAGTTGCCTGTGGCAACCCTGCCCCCGAATCATGAGAATAGCTGCCAACTATGCTGGATTTTCCAGTAGACCACTGGATTTTGCCAGTTTCTTCCTGATCTACTGGTTTAATAAAACTTCTCCTGGTTTTTTTTTTGTTCATTTTAAAAAAAATTCCCTTCCTTCAAGGTCAAAACCCATGACTTTCCAGATACCAGATTCTCAATTACATAATTCATTAATATATGGGTGATTCTCACGAAACATGACAATTCGGACCAAAAAATTTCTTCAAATTTAAAGTCCTCAAAATAATCTAAAAATTTTTTTGTATACTTCTTTAGCTAACCTTATTAATATCTTATAGACAGCAGTGTAGTTTATTGACATTTGCTCGAGAAAAAAAATAAAATAGAAATTCACCAAATCTTGAATGCCAGGAAAATGACATATGACCTTAGAAGTTTAAAAAACAGTCATTTTAAGTTAATAGTAAGTAACTCAACTTAAGCCTTTATGTTAGATGGACCATAAATAGCTTAAATTAATTCTTTTTATCCACTGTAGAGAGAAACAAAAAAAAATTTTGTTGCTGATATGTACAGAATAAAATTGTGTATAATAATCAATCATTAAATAAATAAA
Organism: Parasteatoda tepidariorum; assembly: GCF_043381705.1. Classification (NCBI taxonomy): domain Eukaryota; kingdom Metazoa; phylum Arthropoda; class Arachnida; order Araneae; family Theridiidae; genus Parasteatoda; species Parasteatoda tepidariorum. The sequence goes on from NC_092211.1 coordinate 4,946,903, forward strand.
TAACTTTGATTACATCCAAGCATATTACAATCATACATAAACTTGGTATTAGGTTAATATTTGCTTTCCCCCTTTACAGTATTAGAAGTTAAAAAGAATTTCTGGTAATATTTCAATGTCCTGGCATTCCAGCCAGGATAATGACAAATTCGCCGTTTTATAGCATGTAGCTTTACTTTAATTTAATATTTTGGCCGAAGACGTTTATATTCCGTAAAAAACGACAGTATTTCTTAAAATAACTCAGATAAATCTATGTAGTTTCTGTTCTTAATGATTTCAAGAAGCCAGGAAAATGACAGCATAAAAACCTACTCATCTTGAAAAATTGTTTGAAATAGATTTTGAGCCAGAAAATTGGTTCTTTATTCATGCATCGAGACATGTTCAGATAGGAGGGTATCTAGTCAATCTATTAACATAAGATATTGATTCCTGGCGCTACCTATTTTGGTTATAAATCACTAAATAAAAGTAGCCAGGAAAATGACAGATTTTCATGGGACAAACAAATTATTGACAGAAAAAATTATTTTAAACGAAGTTTCAGTAAACAATACCCTCTGCGTATATTCTAGAAATGCTTACATAGGATAAGATAAAAAAAATTAGATTTTGAAAAATGTATGGGAAGTTTTGAAGCTAGTTATTATTGGAAATACTGTTTGGGACATGCCAGGAAAATGACATTTTGATATTCAATTAAATTTTTTAATTATACAAAACAGTCAATGATAGTGCAAAGTCATTTTAAAATGCTAACAGGAATGCTATTTATTAATTTTTTTAAAAAAAAAGTTCTTTTAGTATTATAGTATTAGATCTTGGAGCAAGGAACAGTGAATATCATGTTTCGTGAGAATAACCCATATATATATATATATATATATATATATATAGGGTGTCTCAGTTAAACGTTTCAGAACTCCTAAGAGAGGTAGGGTGCATCCTGACAACTCGAAATCATATAGCAATGTGGGGTCGGAAATGCTTTCCTGAAGCGGTGATGTACACAGAAGCACCACAAAGAAAAGAGTCCGTAAGTGAAAAGTCGCTCTAATAATACATTGAAAAAAGCATAAGGTACATGGGTCAAAGTAAGCGTTCGAAGCTTCTGCCATCGGCTCCAATGCACACCTCACATTTCTGGTGCATGGATATCCGAACATTCTGCAATACTCCAGGCATACCTCGAATTTCTCCGGCTGCTACGGTGATTCTTGCAACCAGCTCCTCAGCATTGTCAACAGGAGCATCATAAACCAGTGTTTTCATATGACCCCTGAAATTAAAATCCAGACAAGATAGGTCGGGTTACCGAGGAGGCCAAAGCACTGGAAAGCTCGGAACTTTCGTATAACGCCATCTACTGTGTCTAGAAAGCATTTCAGACCCCGCATTGCTATATGATTTCGAGTCGTTAGGATGCACTCTACCCATCTTAGGAGTTCTGAAATGTTTAACTGAGACACCCTGTATATATATATATTTATATATACACAAAATCAATTATAGAGAAAAGAAAAAAAATTATTAGAAAAGTGTTTTTTCTTAATGAAAAATAATTTTTTGAATGAATTCTATCAATTAAGAGTATTTAATTCTCGGCAAATATAGAAAAAAATTTTTGATATAAAAATTTAGTGCTGAGAACACAAATGTTTATATAAAAATTATCACGTTTGCCATCAACTTGACTGAATGGATCATGGTATATGACAATTAAGTTATTTAATAAAATTTCAGTCATTTTATTTAAAAATTTTTGTTCTTAATTAGGAGACTATTATTTCCATGCTTAAGGTTACTAAAAGCAACTATTTTGTTAATTTTTTTCCTGCAAGGGTGAGATTTCTTTTCAAAGAAACCTTCTCATTACACTGGGGATAAAAAAAAAACAACTAAAAATGACCAATGCAACTGTTTAGCAATAACTATTAAATTTTTTAATATTAAAAAACTAAAAAAAAAAAAAAATTCCATATCATTTATTTAAGTTTTGTATAGAATATATAATTCTACTTATATAATTCCAAAATATGTATCCCAATAATTTATATAATTCCAAAATATGTATAATCTAATATATATTTATTTTGAATTTGAAATTATCCTTATTTTCCTAAATAAATGAGTACACTTATATATTGTAAAATTATGTGGATTTATATTATATTCAGTTTATCTAATATTTTGTTTAAAAATAAAATCTGAAAAAAAAAAAAAAAAAAAAAAAAAAAAAAGCATTTCATAACAAATTTGTTTAAAGCTTTATTGTCTTTCTTTTTTAGTAATTTAAGATATTTTATTTTTAATTAATTTTCTTTGATAAATATTTGACAATATTATGTTATTTAGCAATTAAATAACAAAAACTAAGGATGTAACAAATATTTGGCTTCCATTCAATGTATTCGGTTTAGGAAAATATTTTTCAACAAAGGTTTTTTTGCATGCCTAAAAATGTTTTTTTCTTTCTCTTAATTCAAGTTTTCCACTTGGGAAATAATTATTTTTCTTTCGTTGAAACAAATATAAATAAAGAAAAAACATTTATGAAAAACTTTTTTTCAATAAAAAAAAGTTTTATTTCATTTAAAAGATTGAGCCATTTAATAAAATGTTGGTCAGAATTATTGAAAATTTTTTGTTCTAATATAGGCAACTATTTTCACGCTTTAAGGCTACTAAAAGCAACTATTATGTTCATTTTTTTCTGTGGCAACCTTGTATGATCTACCAAAAATTATGACACTAATCTACAGTAATATGCAAACAAAATTATTTAATAATCAATAAAAATGTAATACAATAAAATATGATTAGAAAACACCAATGATGACTTTTTAATTATTCAGGGGCCTGTTGAGGTTTTTTTAAGAGGTATCCATTTTGTAAAAATTTAGACGTAATTTGAGAAAATTAAAAATTACATTAAAAAATCAATACAAAAATTCAGTAAAATAAGAAAATATTTGCAAAAAAATTGTCACTACAAATAAAAATAATTTATGACTGGTAAATTTCTATATATATGTTCTATACCCATATGTTCAAAAACAATTTTATTATTGTAAAATTTTGGTCTTAAAATTGTATCCAAATTTAAATAAAATTGATTGTCCATAATTAAATTTCAACTTTAACAACATTTATCTTCATTACATTTTAGACATAGAGAAACTTCAGAATTTTCTCATAAAAAAGGTCTATTAAAATAAATGTTTAAAATAATCATATGAATTGCCATAAATTTCACAGAGGGACATTTCCCCTGTTATTTATTTTTAAAAAATGGTAATATGTAGAGAAATTTTTTTTTTAATAACATAATTGTAAATATTTTACTCTCGAAATAAGAAGAAAATCCTTACATGCGATCCCTTTCAGCAACAAGTAAAGGTTCAATTGCAACAGTCAATTCTTCATTTTCTCTTCTATTCCTCCTACAATTTAAATAAATATCAAATATAGAAAAGATTTTTTTCAAAACTGAATAAAACCAGAGTTGGCATGGTTTAGGACAGAATGGAACAATCTACGGTTTTAACTGTCCTGTCCAAAACCCTTTTATTCAAATCATGTCACAATTTTAAAAAAATTGAAGGATAGTTTTTCTTACACAAATCTTTCAAAAAAAATAAGCACCTTTTAAGTACTTTTTAGGCACTTAAGAAATATTTTTTAAGCACTATATACAATAACAAAATGCAAAATAATTTTTCAACGACTTTACATGATCATGATAAAATAACTTGTTTCAGACAAAAAACTCTTTTCTTGATTACATAAGTGACCGATCGAGAGATTATTCGGTTCGAAAAATGAGTTTGGAAGGTGAAGCCTGAAATTGAGAAAATCTAACAAAATGCAACACATGAGAGTGCTAGAATCTCACCGAACTGAGTTCAGTAGACGCACATGCAGACTCGCAAGTATTTTATAAAACATGTGAAAGGATTGTAGCTTTCATACGCTATGGACAGGCGATAGGCCAAAATGGATTGTAGTTGAATGAATTGTGATATCGTTGAATAAAACAATGTGAAAACCACGCTTTTGCATAATATGTGCCAAAAATCAACATGGTAAAGAAAAAAATCTATTTTTTGAAAGCACTTTTTAAAAACACCCATTGAAAAAAGCACCTTGAAGACCTTTAATAAAATAAAAATCTAAAATAAGGACCTTAAAGCCATTTTTAAAAACGCTCTCACCATGTAACAAGAAACAGAATGAAGTTCTTTTTTTGAATAAAAAAGTTTATTATTATTAACTTTTTCATTAAAAATTAAAAAAGTTAATCATAAATTTCTTAAATTTTTAATAAAAAAGTTTATTATTACTCAGATTTGTTTTTATATTGCATTATTTATCATTATGTAAAAACATAATTTATCAGTATTTAAAGCATATTTATTCATATTTAAGGGATAAAGTATTCACTTTTGTTCAATGAATTGCAAAGCTTCTGAAGTTATAAATCTTTTCCTATCATATTATATTATTTTCCTTTACTAAGTTAAATTAAAATATATAAAAACTAGCAAATATTTATTAATATATGTAATTATTATGTGTAGAAAGGTATAGAATTTCTACCCTTTCCCAATATTCAGGGTCTTGGACATTTTAAGACAGTAAAACCCACATGTCCTATCCAGGGTTGGGGTTCTGGACGTCCTAAACTGGTTTTAAACAGGACATATGGGTTTTACTGTCTTTAACTGCCGTAGATAATTTTCATACAATTTCGATAATTTTTACACAGTTGATTTTTATATATTTGATAATTTTTACACAGTTGATTTTTATATATTTGATAATTTTTATACAATTTACTTAAACTTATTTATTAAAAGAATACAATATAACAGGGAAAGATTTATAACTTTCAAAGCTCCACCATTCATTGAACAACAATAGTGAATACCTTATATCCTTTAAATATGAATAAATATGCTTTTAATACTGATAAATTACATTTTTGCATAAGTATAAAAAATGTAATATTAAAAATAATAATTAACTTTTTTAATAAAACAAAAACCTGTCTTCATTTTGTTTCCTGTTCAAAGATAAAATCTTATTTTTCCCAATATTTTCTTTCAATTATGACATAATTTGAGTAAAAGGGTTTTAGACAGTTTTGGAAAAGACGGATTAAACCCTGGTTTAAACCTTGGATTAATCCATTCTGTAATAAACTTTGCCAATACTGGTCCTGTCCAAAACGTGCAAAATTGTATAAAACTTACCTTCTAAGTCTTAAACTTTCATGATAACCACAATAAGCAGCGGCTGAAATCAGAAAATAAGCACTGAAGGCTTTGAAACCTGAAAAAACATAAAATGTTCAAAAACACTATTGGAGATATAAAATAATTTATGTTTACATGTGCAAAACTATTTGGAGAAATAAAATAACCGAGATATTACTAACCGACCCAATTTTTGGTTTATTAAGAATAATGTTCAACTTGTTCAATTTTGAATCCAATCTAGAAGACAACTATAAACAACATTTTTATGTAACTTTGAACTGTACAAGATTTATAAACAACCCGATAATTATTAAACACATAAAAATAAATAGAAAGAATTGATGATGGCCCCCGTGATTCAAATGAATGATGATAATACAATAAAAAAGATGCTGCTTTTTAAACCCACTCGAACAAGAAGGCTGTCGTTGAGGTGGGCTGACTCGGTGGTGTCTGATTTTGTTTCAACTAATGAAAAGAATTGGAGATCAAAGATAAATCGGAAATCATAATGGAGAAATGTTCAGAGAAAGGCCCACACTGGACTGTCTGGCCAACTATGATAAATGTCAAACATATTTTATGAACAAAAGACCACTTATTTAGAACTCAGTCATTTTGTTGCTACTAATTAGTCATAACTGATATGGAAAAATTTTTCCCCTGACCCGCCCTTATATAGGGCATATGGGTAAATGTTTATTAAAATTAAAAAAAAAGAAAAATCCAGAAAACAGTACACACAGAAAATACACATCAGACATGGCAATAGCACATGAACATGACGGGCGCAGAGCAGCAAAAATCATGTAAGGTGATAAAACATTAAAACAGCAAGATATTAAAAGTGTCAGTTAAAAGAACAATTAAAAAGATAAATGTGCAAAATTTACAAAGGAACTATATAGTATAACATTTTAAAACAGTACTTTTAAAACCAATTAAATAGTACAAAAGTAATTACAATAAAATTGGAGGAAGTAAAAGAGTTTATGAAAGACATAGTAAAAGTTATAAAACTATACCATCAATAAAATTGAGACACCCAAGCTGGAACGAGCGAGTTCCGAGACCATTAAAGATCGTCCCCCAATACATCCTCTAAAGTTTGTTTAATAATCTTTTTTATGATATTTCTACAAGTCAGGTTAGCATAGCATTGAATAATATTGTTGAATAATATTATTAAAGTGATTGCCCTGGAGTGTCTTGAATTGAAAACAATTCATTAACAAGTGATCAATAGATTGATATTCACCACAGTAATTACATTCTGGATTTTTGTGGAATAATTTATATTGGTGTTCTCCAAACACTCCGTGGCCTGTTAAAAATTGATTGAGATAGAAGTTTGCTTGTAGTTTATTTAATTTCGGGTCTTTAAAAAATTTGAATGTCTGTCTCCCTTTCTCGGAACTTCGCCATTGCAGCCCCCAACGCTTCATGCTATATAATTTAACCTGAGTTTTAATTTGGGCGATGGAGCTTGGGACCTCAAGGGTAATTTGGCAGGGATCAGTGGCTTTCTCAGCTGCTTGATCCGCCTCCTCGTTGCCTTGAGTACCTGTATGGGCTTAAACCCAATTACAGAGTATATTAGATCGCCATAATTGTTCAGTATTTTCAAAAATTTCCGTATTTGATACTGGGTTTTGTAAGGCTCGCAACAAGGAAAGCGAATCAGTATAGATAGTGGCGCCTGGATATTTTTTTTTAGAGAGCCAGAGAAAAAGCATTATTAATTGCCACCAACTCTGTCATGTAAACACTACTATTGTTTGAGATCCTGGTGGAGGTTGCCTCGATTAAAGTACTGTGCATTTTAATAACAATGCCGGAGCCAGTTCTATATTCTGTGGTATCAGAAGCGGAGTCGGCAGCCTCCATCCTTGATCCATCAGTAAAAATTTCAAGGTCGCTGTTTGTTGGGAGTGATCTGCCGTAGTCATAACTGATATGCAAAGTAAAGTCTGATTGTGGTTTAACTGTCAATGCATCTATTAATAGCAAAATAAATGAGGAAAAGCATTAAACTGTGCACTTATAAATTTCATTTTCAATAATTAAACAAAATACTTGAAATTATTGCAAGAAGTACAGATCTCAATTTTGGATAGATGTCAACTATATTTCTGTTCCTTATTTCGAAGTAACCACAAAGTTTTTAAACCACTTATATTTAAAATATGTAAACTTGAATGAATTAATTTCAATTCCATATAGCTTTTATTTTAATGACTTCAAAATTATAACTATTAAAAAATATATTTAGCTCATATATTAAACTCTTTTTAGTATTAATGAAGAAAAAAAAATTATTTAACATAAAAAATAAACTGAATTTTTTTATAAGAATTTCATCTCTTTGTATGAAATTATAACGTTTCCCTAAATATTAATTTTTAAAACTGTGATCTGAAAAATTTTTGTTTTATGTTAACAGTATTGATTTTAATTAACTGAAAGCGAAGTCCAAATTCCATATAAAATTAATTTTAAAAGTAGATATATAATTCCTTTCATATTTAAAGCAGCAAGTCAGTATCTAAAAAATTATGATAGCTTGCCTTCAAACATGAGTATTCCCCCCCCCCCCAAAAAATAATAGTACCTCCAAGAATAATAAAAAAAATAATTAAATCAAAATTTATACTTAACCACTCCAAGGTTTCTTCAATGGAATACGCTGCCACTGTATTGATGAATAGCCACCTTTCGGTGGCATATCTTGACGAGCACTTGAAGCTGACATCTTGTGAAATTAACACAAATTTTACATTTAACCAAATATTATAAAAATAATAAATATAATTACTTCATTTCTTTAACAACTAGCAAGCTAATTACAGATCATGATGGTTCAGGACAATACGGTCAACAATAAAGTTGAAGTTGTAGTATTTCGGCAAACTGGAAATAGTTGTAGTGCTGTTGTTGTTGTTAATTTACGTCGCACTAGAGCTGCACAATGGGCTATTGGTGACGGTCTGGGAAACATCCCGGAGGATGATCCGAAGACATGCCATCACGATTTTGATCCTCTGCGGAGGGGATGGCACCCCCGCTTCGGTAGCCCGACGACCTGCGCGCGAAGTTGAGCACTTTACGGTAGCACAGTTTAACGAGGACCCATACCGCACACCCTCGGTCCCTATGCAGACTGATCCAAGTGGTCACCCACCCGCACACTGACCGTAACCAGTGATGCTTGACTTCGGTGATCTGCTGGGAACCGTGTCTTAACGATCAGTCCACTGCGGGACTAGTTGTAGTGCATTTCGTCGCACTAGAGCTGCACAATGGATGGTGTTTTCTGCACTAGGGAACGCTGCAAGCTCGGTACCGCCTAAATTTCCGGGTTACTGTTTCCGTTGTATTTTAAAGCCATTTGGCAACATTGTGCTTTGAGATTCTTGCAATCAATGTATTTGATTACTTATTACTTGTGTTTACAATGCTAACAATACTTGTCCCACAGTGGACTGATCGTTAAGACACGGTTCTCATCAGATCACCGAAGTCAAGCATCACTGGCTGCGGTCAGTGTGCGGGTGGGTGACCCACTTGGATCAGTCTGCGTAGGGACCGAGGGTGTGCGGTATTGGTCCTCGTTAAACTGTGCTACCGTAAAGTGCTCGACTTCGCGTGCAGGTCGTTGGGCTACCGAAGCGGGGGTGCCATCCCCTCCGCAGAGGATCAAAATCGTGATGGCATGTCTTCGGATCATCCTCAGGGATGTTTCCCAGACCGTCGCCAATAGCCCATTGTGCAGCTCTAGTGCGACGTAAATCAACAACAACAACAACAATACTTGTGTTTACAATGATAAAGTGTTAAGACTAACGTAAAATGGTACACAACTTGCAACAAGAACAAACAGTAATAAACTTATGGAAAGAGGCCAAATCAAGACTGCCAAAAAAGCGAGTTATTCAAAATCTAGCAACCATGTCACCTTTTTTTAATAATAAATAACAAAATAACTAAAACAAATTTTCACTCCAAACTCACCAGAATTACATAATAAAATTAATATCTTATGAAAGACGGCAGATTTGAGCTCAGAAATTATCTAATTTATCTCTTTTATTAATAACAAAATGTTCCGTTTGAAGATATCGCCTCGCAGAATAACGTGTAGTAAGCAGCTGCAAACTTTCTAACCGGAACTAGAGCAGGCATACAGCTCGAGTACTTTTGTCTACATAACTCTTTCTCTTGGAAGGGGCGCAAAAGGCACTTCTACTGGTTTAGCTTGATGACGCTTACAAGTCACACACTTGGAAATAACTTTATTTATTAACTTTTTAGATTTAAGAATCCAGTATCGCTCTCTGAGTCTTGAGAGTAAGATGGAACGACCTGCATGGATCGCTTTTATATGCTCTTCACGGATTAATTCTAACACAACACTGTTAGCAGGAAAAAGGATTGGACATCTGAAATTCTGATTCTCATCACTATGTATCAGTTTGGTCTTTACTCTCAGTGTATCACTTTTATCTCGTAAAGCTTGTATTTCGGCGAGAAATTTATCATCTTGGAAATGCGTTGTTTGCATTGACTTAAAAATCACACTTTCTGCCTTTGTTAACTCCTCACAGACAATGCCGGATTTGCGTATAAGCTAAATAAGCTGTAGCTTGGAGCCCCGAGATGACAAGGGCCCCCGGATCCTACTTTCCCCCCTCTTTATTTAAAGTTTTATTCGGAGCTGGGGCCCTCAGAAGCCCAAAATGCTTTTTTTTTTCTTTTTTACATTGTTGGACATAATAAATATAAATAAAAAATTTTTTAGTTTGAAAAGTAAAAAAGTTATTTTTTTGCCCCTTCATTCGATCATCAGACTATTTAATATCTATTTAATATCTAAGGATCAGACTTCCCTTTTATATTACTTTAAAATTGTACAAATGATGTATTTAATGCTTTCAAGTGATATGCAGCAGTTTTAAATAACACTTTAAAATACCTAAAAAAGGACTGAAATTATCAATTCAAAAAACAATTAACCAATACTTTTGAATATGAATTTAAATAACTGCACACGGTTGCTTTGCCATCTCATTCTATATAGCATTATTTAGTGTAGACAGTTGCGTGTGGGTGTGATGATGACGTAATAAAAGAGGCATACAAAAAAAGCAAATTTCATTTCAGTTAAAATCCTCCATATTATATTTTTAAACTCCTCGAAAAATGTAGTAAAAGAGGCAACAAATTAACTGTCGCAAACAAATTAATATTAAGTAAGAACGAAATAAAAATGATATTGAAATATGTTGAATCACTAATGAGACAGACGGGATGAAAGACATCAAAACCCATTTGATTGAATAGTAAAACTATCAGGTATTTCTAAAATTCTGAAATCTATCAGGCTTTAATTTTTTTTTCTGTCACAAAATTTATCAGTAATTAAAAATAATAAATTCGTTAGATTTCAATATTGGTTCTGTTTTTTCGTTGATTAAATGTTAAATATTAACAGATATTTGTCTTTTAGAACATTTCATTTTATAATAAAATAATTATTCTACAATCGTAATTATCTAAAACTAATTGCTAATTGATATAAAGGTTTAGTGCGATCCATTGGTACGTTGAATGCTTGTTTTGGCTGGATGCCCGGGACTGTTGCTCTTTCACATCCTAGCCACTATACACCATCAAGAGCAAAGCTGATACTTCAAACCCGTATCACATTTATTCTCTCTGATTTTTAATAGACCCTTTAACAAATCCTTAAAAATATAAGCCAAAAATTTCATAAATAATTAAAATTTTTATTCTTGCACTAAAATTTAACAAATATACTTAAAACTATTAAAAAGAATGCAAAAATAATGAAGAAATATTTTTAATATAAACATCAATTAAATAATATCAGCTTTCAAAATGTTCTTTTTATTTTTGAAAACAATATTAATATAACGGCCCTCACCTGCTCCAGGGTGTAGGGACTACTGGATTGGGTTCAAAATGACAAGGCTACGGAGTTGAATATTAGTTGTCGTAAACTCGAAATTGGGGCGGCTATGCAATGACTGTTATAGAATAGACTAATAAATATGGCCGGGATAGCCTGGTTGATAGGGCGCTGGGCTCGTGTTCGTGAGAATGGGAGTTTGAATCCAGCCGGCAAAAGAATATCCATGTATAAAATGGTGTCTGGTGCATGTTAAATCTGTCGGGGTCACAAAGTCCTCTAAGTTCTCATAACAAATAAACACATCTGGGTACTGATCTAGCAGTTCCCTTGTCTTCTGGATTGGGTAAAATTACAAGGCTACGGAGTTAAACATTGGTAGCCTTAAACTCAAAATTGAGTCGGTTGTTCAACGGGGTTTTAAAAAAATAATAAAACTAATAATCGAATTGTATTTTCTTGTATTTCTTTCTAAGTCCTTGTATATTTTCTACACACCTTCATAATTTCATGTTTCTAAGTCTATGGATTTTGNTAAAAAAAAAAACTCTGTTAAATATATAGTGGACCAGCACGCCAAATTTTTACTCTGTGCTTAAAATGTGCTTCTTTTGTAACTTTTTTCCCTCGTTCAAAAAATATGTGCAATAAAAGAAAGGTTCTACCTAATACTCTCATCACAATCAATATACTATTTAACAATAAAGTAATATTATAAATATTTTTAATAATATAATGTTCATACGCAACAACAAAAAATAATGACAGTTTACTTTAGGTGTATGGAAATGGAATTGAACTTATAAGGGCCCCATCATTTTCAGTAGCTTAGGGCCCCACCAAGCTTAAATCCGGCCCTGCTCACAGATTAAATTTCCCTTTAACTTATCCTGATGTGAAACGTTGTGGACAAAGCGTAGGATCCAAGCTACTACTCTTACATTTCTGCTATATGTTGAAAAGTAATTTACTTCAATATTTACTCCAATTAGTTACTTCAATATTTACCATGGAAATAGCTACCTGTTTTCTTTTTTCCAAATTTACTTCCTCTTCATTAACGGAAATTTCGTCAGCTGTTGCAGGCTATTGCGTGTGGGAAAGATATAGCCAGCTGGGGCCCTCCAACCACTTCGAATTGCCAAGTTGTTGAGCAGAGCAACTTGGTAAGTCTGCGGGGTTCATAGTTCCGGGCAAATGCCTCCTAGCTTTTACTGGAGTCAATTTCCTGAACTCGATTTTCCACAAATACACCCCATGTGTCTTCTCTTTTAAGCCAAGCTAATACAGTTGTTCAGTCTGTCCAGAAATGAACTTTGTCCGTCTGAAACTGTTTTACTATTTCAATAGTAAAACACGAGCTGCAATTGTGGCACCAAGAAGTTCAAGTCGAGCAATCGTTGATTTCTTTTTCCCGCTAGGTGCGATTCTTGCTTTACTCTGTATCAGGTGAACTTGAACATTGCTTTCCTCTTCTATCCTCAGGAAAACTACTGTGGAATACGCAAATTTACTGGCATCACAAAAGAAATGCAATGAAATGCGCTCGTAACCTTTGTCACAATGTAACCACCTTGGGATTTCTATGTGCTTCAGATATTCAAGCTGACTTAGCCACTTTGTAAAATCTTCTCGTGTTTTTGTGACAACTTCATCGTCCCAACCAATTTTAGCTTTCCACAAATTTTGTAACCACAACTTTGGTCGCAGCGATACCGGCCTAGAACTTCGGTTCCAGGCTTTTAGAAACTCTTCTTGGCAACAAGATTCTACCATAGGGAATAGTATTGAAGCGCATTTCTCGGTCGTAACACCTAACGTTTCTAAAACTCTAAGATATGACTCTGGTTTGTCATAAAGGGACGTCATAGATATCCTTTCATGCTTTTGAACGGAAACTATGAGCTTCAACAATTCCCTAACATAAACTTCGACCAAAAGGTCATCCTTGCCAAATCGGGCTTTGAGGCTGTCTACTGCTTTGGTATAGTTTGCAGCTGTTGGAGGAAAGCTTATTACAAATTCTCTAGCTCTAGATCCAACAGTTGTAGCTTGAATCAGGTATTGAAACTTGTTTTCAGGGGCAATATCTGTATCGTTATTAATTTGTTCAAATTGTCCCCAAAATGGTAGCCAATCTTTTAAATCTCCACTAAATTGCTTAAGTTCTAATTTTGGCAAATTAAACTGCTTTCTGGCACTGGCACTAATAATATTTGGAGGAGACTCACCGGTTCTTTGCGATGTAGCTTGAAGTCTCGCCAACTCCAGTTCATGTTTTCTTATATTTTCTCTCTCTTCATATTCTCTTTGTCTTTCTTCATATTCCTCCTTTTGTCGTCGATCATTGACTGTAGCTACCAATACACTTGTTACAAAATCTGGATCAGATAAATATTCTTTACTTTTCAAAATGATTGTTTTCAGATCTGCTACAGTTGCTTTTTGAGGTAATACTTCGCCAATTTCTTGGGCAACAATAATAAGATCTTCCTTTTTAAATCCTTTTGATGCTAAAAACATTTTTCAAATCAGAAGTAGCGTATCAACGAGTCCTGTCGCGGACGCCACAAAATGTCGCTAATAAGTTAAAATAAATACTGCGGACGCCTTTTAAATAAAATCAATCAAATGAACTACAAGTTCTACAGATGAATGACAACAAATATAAAACTTTAATCTTTTAATAACTAATAATTTAGCATCAAAAACGGATTCTAAAAATTATAATTGGGTATACTATAGCCTACGTCACAGGTTGTGTTATTCCTACTAAATTTAACCCATGAACGGCATTTTCTGCGAGCCTAACTTCAAGCCACAAATAAACAAATGAAGTGTTTGATCGTTTAAATAGCTGCTCGCCAGATTTTATTGCATTATAAAGAAAAGTAATTGATATTCGATTTTTGTTTAATAATTGATTTATGTGTTGTTGTTAATTTACGTCGCACTAGAGCTGCACAACGGGCTATTGGCGACGGTCTGGGAAACATCCCGGAGGATGATCCGAAGACATGCCATCACAATTTTGATCCTCTGCGGAGGGGATGGCACCCCCGCTTCGGTAGCCCGACGACCTGCGCGCGAAGTCGAGCACTTTACGGTAGCACAGTTTAACGAGGACCAATACCGCACACCCTCGGTCCCTACGCAGACTGATCCAAGTGGTCACCCACCCGCACACTGACCGTAGCCAGTGATGCTTGACTTCGGTGATCTGCTGGGAACCGTGCCTTAACGATCAGTCCACTGCGGGACTGATTTATGTGGATAGTGGCATAGAATTTAGAATTGCGTCATGGTAAATGTTATTCCTACTTAGTGGAAGTAGTACAAAAACTATCTCAGGTTGCCACGCAACCTAAAGTGAAATATTAAAACAAATAAATCTAAAGAAAATTAAAGGTGGCGCTACTGTCAAATATACATACGTTAATGACTTAAAATCTTAAGCACCATGCAAACATACACCTGTCTTATAATTTAGAAAGATTTTGAACATAAAATTCCTTTCTGAATGAAATTATTGAATATTGACTCATGAACCCATTAAGATTGACACCTAGTACATGAAAATCTGACTGTTAAATGAAAAGTTATTCAGGGTGTTCACTTTTTTATTTTGCGCACTCCTTTTCTCAGAAAATATTTAATTTTCAAAAACATGCAGTTTTTTCTTCTTTATTAATTTTATGGTGCTCAATTTTAATGTTTTAAATATTTAAAACAAGTATGATATTCTAATTTAAATTATTGTTTCAAGGAAAGGTATAGAAGAAAAATTACTTACATGCACAAATTTATCAATTGTATTTCTTTTTCGCTTTACTTTTATGATAAAATTTTTAATTGTATACCTTTGACAAAATTTTTTTCAAAATTTACAACATTTTTCATATTAAAATAGGCATCAAAGCAATAATATGTATTGAATTGACTCCAGTTCAGTAATATATGAAAGAATAACGACAGATTTGACCAATGTCACGATTTCCGTAATGTCTTTATATAACTGGTTCAGATGTTTAGTTAACACCGTAAATATTTAACAAAATGTGTACTATTATGTAATAGCTGAATTCGATTCTTAACGACTGTAAAATTAACATCCTATACCTATACCTACTATTTTACACGTATATTTCAAAAAGTAGTTGATGAACATTGAGAAAATTTCGTAAACATTAAAAAACATTGACAAAAAATGTTTGATTATATTTTATAAATGATACTTTTGTTTAAAGTAGAAAAAAAAACTTTATGGATAATCCAGTATGCTTATATTCATGATTTTAATTTTTAAATTACGTTTTTAATATTTGCTAATATAATCAAAAGTATGTTTTTTTTTCTTCTTATTTATATTATGCTGCAATTTGTCAATAAGAATATTGCTAAATTTAAAGCTCCATTATGTTAAATTAAATAATAAAAAGTTTTTTTATTTTCCAAATTTTTTGTACTAAAGCATACATTTAGTATTTTCGCTTATATTTATGGAGTCTGTTTTTCTTCATTTGTCTTTATCATTCTGTGATTTTTTAACATTAAATTTAAAAATATTTTTTTAAATTATTTTAATAGTTTCAAATTAAAATAAATTATTTTAAATTGAAAAAATATATTGCCTTGAATATATCACACTCACTTATGTTAAAATTGTGTAGTAGGTTCAATAAATAAAAAACTGTTTATTTTAGAACATAGTAATTGTATGTCCAGCTTTTTCTAGTGAGAAGTACTATCTACTTATGGTTTTTTGAAAATTAGTCTTTGAGAGAGTTGCATATCAAATAAATTATTATAAAAAAATGATTAGATATTATTTTTTAATAAGTTCGTGCAACTGAAGTCAAAATCACAAGATGTTGTGGATGTAAGCAGAACTGCATCTATTTCTAATCACTGTCTTAGAAAACAAAATTTTTCTTTGTTTGCATGAATATTGTGTTGCAGATCTTTTTTAAAAGTTTTCCCAACTTCAAACTTTTATTAATAATGCTTTTAAATTAATTTCTAATTAAATATTAAAATATATTATAAAAAGTATAAAATCATCCGAAATTGTAATTGGAAAACTGAAAATATGTATGACAGCTTAATTTTATTTAGTGCAATGCAATCACTGAGTCCAGACTTGAATCTACTAACATTCAATTTTTATGGATTAGACCATCAAGAAAATTATGTAATGCATTTTAATGGACATTAAAAAATAGTAAAATGAGGAATAATCACCACGCTAAGAAACAAAAAACTTTAATTGGATATAAATTTACCACTAACAAAATTTAAAGTGAAATTCAAAAGAAAACGCAAAAATACCAAGGATGTATAATGACAACATTTTACTGGGGACTAAATCTGATTGAAACACTTTTTTTATAATTGCATATAAGCCTTATTTTTTCTTAATAAAAAATACTTCAAAAATTACTTTCCTTCTTAAAGGTAAAATCATAAATCAAAATACAAATTGGGAACTTTGTGGCAAAACACTTAAAAATTTATTGTTTTATATTAGGACTTGTACATACATATTAAAAGCTGAAAAAATAAATGGTCACTTGACAACACCAGTGAAGTTTCAAAGCCTCCTTGAAAACCATCCTAAAAAATGAACTCAAAAAAGAAACTAATTTATCTTTATGAAGTATAAATAAAAAAAACATTTTGAAAGAATATCACTTATTTATTTGTTGAATAATAAATAAAAGAATCTTTTCATACGAAATAAGCAGATGTTTTCTATTTATTTACTTTTGGAGTTATAAAAGGTTATCAATATTCACCCTTAATTTAAATGTTTTTTAAATTTATTATAAAATTATATTAAAATTAAAAATATCCAGATGGTAATTCAATCATTCGATTATTTGATGATTATTTAATTCGATGATTATTTAATTTACAATAGATGAAAATAATCTTACAATAAATAATTGTGCTATAATTATATTTTAATAAATAGAATTCTATTTTTTAAGTAAATATATTTAAAACAAACAAAAAATATAAATGAAAATTGACTTCAGAATATTTGAATGGAAGAAAGAAATACTTAAATGGCCAAAAATAATTTTCCAAACATATAATGCTTCATTTATACTATTGATTTCTATATTACATTTAAAATTCAATTTATAATTTTTTGCCAATTTTCTAAAATATTATAATTTAAAAATAAAATAATGAAGTTGCAAAAACTATGTCAGTTGAAAGTACTTTTTGTATACAAAGAGTAGTTTGTGACAAAATTTATTCACTTTTTAAAAGCTGGATAATTTTGTTTAATTTCTAATAAAATGTTAAAATTTGTAAGTTTTAACTGTAGCAATGAGTAGGTTTAGCAAAAATAAGAGACAAATTAGATCTAGTTAAAATTAGAACTTATAAATAAATATTGATCTATAATTTACCTGAATATTTGGCATGAGAGCATTTATGTCTACATTTACCCCTACTTTTATTACTTATTTCAAGTTGAGTTTAAAAAATATAAGGCATTAATTTTATTTAAGAATAATTTTGAAAGATAACGATTTCTTGAAACAATAATAAAAAACACAATCATATACTTTCTAAAAAATAGATTCCTTAATCTTAGGTTTAATAAAACAATTTTCAATTCTAATTTTCTTCAATAAACTGTCTTATTTAAGAAAGTTATTAAATCAAATGATACTTCTAATTATAAACACAACATGCAATGTTATTTTGAGATATTTACATAATAACAAATGTTTAGATTTGAATAAATGAGTTAAAGATCTGAAATTAATTTTCCTCTGAAAAAAAAAGGATGTTTCCTAACATTAAGCATTTGATATCACATTAATTAACCACGTCTGAGCGAACCTCTACCCAGATTTTAACAAATTAATTTTCAAACATAACTAGCGCAAAAAGGTACCGATACAAAAATACCCTTAGTGATTCACCAGGGGTCTATCCAGGATATATTCACTACAGTTTAGCGGTACCTTCACAAATTCAACTTTAGGAAAAACGGTAGTTTCACAAATTCAAACTTAGGAAAAACGGTACTTTTTCTTAAAATTTTATTTTTGTATCCCATAAGAAAAGAAAAATCCATATTTTGTGTTGATTTTTTAATATAATTTTTAATTTTCACAAATTACGTCTAAATTTTCCCAAAATAGGTACCTTTCAGAAAAACCTAGACAGACTCCTGCATTAAGACAGTTGAATGATTGAAAATTGGGTTTGCACTTTTACATAAGTTATAAAAAAATTATTAACTTATTAACAGATAATAAAGCAAAAATTAATGAAAAAAGTACTTACGTAGCAAATAATTAGTTTTAATTTCACTTTTTATGAAAAAAATTTGTGATTTTCGATTGAACACAATTTGATTTTAAATAGAGTTCACAAATTTTCTTATCTACAATGTGCAAAGAATGCAAGATTTTTTTGATCTACATTTTCTGTAGAAAAAACATATTAAGGACATATATGGCTGATTTTACTTCAGCTATAGATAGGAATGCATTCATTTTCAGTACCAAAACCTGCAAGTTTAAAGAGTGAAAAAGATATTTAGAGAAATGAAATTTGAGTCCACTATAACCGAATTTCCAAATTCTCAGCTGTTGCATTAAAAATAACATTATTTGAACAGGAGTACAGGCGGGACCACTAAAAAAGTTCACTACATCAGAGTGTTCACTATAGCGGGGTTCTACTGTAATTGCACGCTGATAAAATTATTTGTCTTAATAGGTTTAATTCTGATTACTAGTACAAATATTTATTTTGTAAGGATTATTCTCAACTGGTTAAATTTTCATGAATTTCTCTTTTTTCGAAAATGACTTAATGAGTTTTTTCAAGTGATTTCAAAATAAATACCTTTTTTACAAAATGCGAATTTAAATGTTCATTTTCTCACAATTTCCAGTTTGAATTGTAGAAAAAAGCTTTCAAGTTATTTATCAACAAATAATTTTTTTAGTTTACTTCTTGTGATAATAATATGTGCACAGTGATTGTCTTTTAGCACACCTTTCTTATAAACTGCAAATTTTTCTCTTTCTTTTAATTTTCTCTTTGAAATACACACATAAAATAGTATACAAGGTAATTTAAAAATTGTTGAGGATCAAATTCAGTAATTACAGTTAAATAAAAAATGTTAAGAAAAAACTTTTATAACATAAATACAAAACATACCTAATACAAAAAGCACATTAAAGAGATTTTTAAAAAACGAAAATAAGCACTTTTTAAAAACACTATGCACCATGCTTATTAAAAAATAAACAGAAGCTATTGAAAATAAAGGTTTTTATGAGCATAATGCGGATTCATTTCCAAGAACTAAGAAGTGGTGAGGGTGGGTGCCAAATGACTAAAATAAACAGTGCCGTCCAATTGCCGAATGATGGTAATTTTTTTAGAGGCCACTTTATTATATTAAGCTATTTTTGCCCTTAACTTCCTTCATTATAATTTGCTTATATTTCATATACATTACTTATTTAAATTCTTAAATAAACAATAAGTTGAGCAAAAACTACTTCAATGAGTTTTTCGTAGAACACTCTTAAACTAAAGAAATTTTATAAGTATGCACAAAAAAAAAGAAGATTTCATTAAAACAATTATGTGCCAAAATCCAATAAGTAGAAAGAAATATGCTTACAAAGAAAAATTATCTTTATTTTAATAAACTACGACATGGAACTGAAAAAACCCCCCCCTTTATTCTGCTAGTACCATACTTGTTTATAGATATACCAAACTTTGATTTTGCTAAAATCATTTCACAGCTGCCAACCTACTTAAGTTGGCTGAAGTAAAATTTAGTTCTAATGGTATAGAAAGCTATTTGAATAATTAAGTATAAACAATTTATTAGACAAATGGTGGTATAGTACCTTTTAAAGTAGGTGATTGTAAAGTAAGTGATGGCAACAGATACTGCACTTGAGTTGCCCCAGACCTTGATATCAATTGAGGAGACAGATGAAACTGACCCGGAGATGTCAGGTTGGACATCACACTTTGAGCAGGTACTTGGGAATTTGCTTTCAGGACGAGATTTGCTAAAACCGTAGGAGTTATTTGAGAAACAGACATGGTCTGGGGAGAAGAGGGTATGCCATTGTGTTTGGAAACTGGAATGACCAAGTTTTTCAGGGTGGAGGTTAAAATCTTGGGAGAAGTTTGAGCCGGGGAGACGCACGGTGAAGTTTTAGACGTGGATGGATTGAGGATTGTCATGCTGTAATGAGTGGCTCCGAGGGCACTGTTGGACACCAAGAAGCCTTGCGATGTCTGGATAAGGGAAGCGGACAGTTGCAATTTGGACTTGTCGTTCCGAACAGGGACTTGAAGAGCCTGCAAATGCTGCCGGTACTTGAGGAGAAATATTTTTGGCATGCGTTTGAGTGAGATTGATGGAGGGGATCGAAAGAGGCGGAGGCAAATTACTGCCATGACAGAGCTACTGAACAGTTTTTTGTGTCTTACTTTTAGCGCCATCCCCACCATAATTATGAGATTCTTCAAAAGTAACTAGTTTTTGATTAGACAGGGAGAACTGCTCACTGTTTACAGCTTCAAGCATAGGCGGTATCTTTGAGACGAGAATGGGCATGTCGGGAGAGTCCGATACTCTATCGAACAAAGTGAAGGCACTTTAGGAGAGTGGACATCTTTGAAGACTGCACCCGTAGGTTGAAAGCAGGATCCAGTCGGCAAAGGCCTGAGGAAAGTTCTGCCGACAGCACTACTAGGAGAACTACTATTTTCATTGCTGGTGGAAAATGAAGTTTGGGAGTTGGAACAAGGGTGTGCTTTTATAGGCTTCGGGCGGTGGGTGACTTCGACAGACGGATGATGCTTCATGACCGGTGAGAATCTCTGATGAGGGAATGCCTTGTTTTCTAACAAGGATTCTTCATCAGACTGGCTTTCCGTATCGCTTTCTGTGACCTTCTCTTTGCACTTCAAGTCGATGGGTGGTTCTTCAGTGCATAAACGTGATTTATCTGAAACTAGTAAATATACATGTCAGGAATATTTAAACGGAATATCATAAAAGCCACATTTCACAATTTAAAACAGGATTTTCAAACCAATTAGGTAGTTTTATAGTTTAGTTAAACTTATTAGAATAAAATTATTAAAAAATTTCAATATTTAAGTTTTTTTAAAGTTATACAAAACAAGAGCAGATAAAGAAGTTAAAAAATAAACCTGGTGTATTGTGAATTTTGGTGTGATTGGATTATCAAAATAATCTCTCTGAAATATCTACTGGAAACCTAGTTTGGCGAGATTTTAAAAGTAATAAGATTTAAAAACTTAGGATTCCCCCCTCTGAATTCCTTTAAAGTAAGTGGTATGTTTTTTAAAGTTTAATTGTCCCCAATTAAAATATAATAGTATATATAAGCTGCACTGAATCAATATGTACTTAAGAGACAGTTTTTATTAAAAAAAAATAAACATTAATCTGAAACATTAACCACACAACAACCAAGCAGAAAGAAATAGTCATACCCTTAACTGGCTAGTATACACTTAAAATACAAGAAGAAAAAACTAATCTCAACAAAAACAAACCGACTCTCCTATGTTTCGAAAATAGTCTCCTATTAATTTCTTTCTTAAACAAGTTGTATTGTTTTTCTATTAATGCTTGTGCTAGCTGGATATATTTAGGACTCTACATTATTTTAATTAATTTTCTACATAATTTATACTATTAATATATAATTTATATTAACACTATTTGCAATATTATTTGCTATTAAGTTTATATTACAGTTAATAACCATGAGTAGGTTAATTATTAACAATCTAAATATTTATTTTAATTCTTTTATGCCACAATTTAAGCAAATATTTTAGATTAAATAAAACTAAAGTGGTTGTCAATAGTGTGATCTAAACTTCTAATAATTTTTTTTTAAACTCTCAATATTTGTTGTTATTACTTATGATCCCAGGGAAGCAGAGTATGTTCGATAGTACAAAGGAGATTTTGAGGGATAATTTTAGGTCTAAAAAAAAAAAAACATTCATCTGAAACATTAACCTACAATAATTTGTTAACAAATGTGTCAATTAGCAAAATTTTTCCTAGTTAGAAAATATTATATATCAATTTGTGAATTTATTAGTTTGAATTCCTCAAGCTTATGACCTTAAATTTAATTTTATAAATTATTACTTTTTCGATATATTTTGATTTATATTATTTTTAACACATATATTCATTTATTCAAAAATTTTGCTAATTTAAATTAATTTTTTTCTTTGTTTTTATTATGATTAATATTTAACAGTGCATAAACTATACTTTCCAAAAAAATTTCGAAAAAGTTATTGTACTAAAAATGTACATAAATAAATAAAATAAAAAAAGAAATTCGGAATAAAATAAAGAAATCGGGCGGCCCTGGGAACAATTTTGGTCTAAAAAATTTTTTTACAATAATTTGTTAACAAATGTGTCACTTAATAAAAATTTTTCTTATTTAAAAAAATATAATAAAAATTGTTCCTAATTAAAAAATATTATATATCAATTTGTGAATTTATTAGTTTGAATTTCTTAAGCTTATGACCTTAAATTTAATTTAATATTAATTATTACTACAGTGAATCCTCGTTTTTAACGGTTAACGGGGGCCAGAACCTTCCGCGAAAGCTGAAAAACAGCAAAGTAGGATTCGCCAATAGGAATTTTCGTGTATGCGGGTACACAAACGTTTGAAATATGTAAACAGTATTTATACTTCACACATTTAAGACAAAAATTACAACAGTATACGTATTTACTTAAACGTGTAAGTGCTAATTAATAAAGTTAATTACAAAACCGAGGGTAGAGTGCTTTAAAGGCACGAATGGCACCTTAATCGATCGGCTGAATTAGATGTGTAGTGTTCGAGGCACACCGTCCTATTGCAAGGTTCGTTGCATGGCCTCCTGCACAGTCTATCAGGAGAAGGACCTTAAAGGGGAGGTCCTTTTCAGCCAGATACAGCTTCACCTGGGGAATGAAGCAATGGAGGAACCATTTAAGGGTGAGAGCTTTCGTAATCCAGGCCTTGGAGTTATGCATCCAGAACACTAGCAACAGAGCCATATTTTTGTTTTTTAATGCCCGTGGATTTTGTGGCTTTATAAATAAGGCCTGACTCAATCATAAAACCTGCAGCATTGCCAGCTGTGATGACACACAATCTTTATGAGCCTTGAAGCCTGGCCTTTATGAGAGCCCGCAGTATATGTACTCTGAATCAACTCATCTCTTTGTTTGATATGCAGGGATCCTTCTCTCTTGCGCATCAACATGAAACAATGCTTCTTTCCGCAATGTGGCTGCCGTGATTTTTTTTCTTTGTTCTTATTATCAAAAATGTTTAACAATGTATAAACTATACTTTTCAAAAATATTTTGAAAAAATTATTGTACTAAAAACGTATTTAAATAAATAAAATAAAATAAATAACTAAAACTTTTGGGGAAATTTAGATCTAAAAAAACTATATTCTGAGAAAATATTAGACACTGAGAATTTTATGCACCCCTTACATGTACATGAATATATCCACTAAATGTATGTGAATGTATCCAATAAATCATAGCTATAATATATTCCCCAATAAGTCAACTAATTATAATTGACGAAAAACACAAATGTTTGCAATTTTTTTCAATCAATCAATTCAAGGGTTTAATTAAGTTTCTATCAATATTTAGTTTATTATAAAAAAAAACTTTATGTGTTACATTAGTATGTTGTATTTGTTGTAATGTGTCTACATTCTAGTCTATGCAGAACAGTTTTGAATTTCGATATCATTCATACAAAGCTGAAAAATGAATTCGGAGTACAGAGGGCTTCAAAACTTCTTTTTGTAATCACATGCTTTGGGGAAAGGAGGAGTTAAGATGAAAATAAATGAAAATTGATTTAACATGAAATGAATACGATAATTGCAAAGTGTTTTTTTTCCCTTCCAAGATGATTGTTTCTGAATTTTTATTTTCAATAACAAAATTAATGGATTGGATAAATTGCAATTTTACACATTTTTATTCATAATTAGTTAATATTTTCTACACCAAAATTTGAGTTTTTGACAGTGATTGTCATATTGAAAAGAGTTTAATGTCAAAATAATTCAAGAACATAATTGATTAATCACTTGCAATTTTATATGCATGTTTATTTATAAATACTTTATATTTATAATAGCTAATAATTATCCATAGACCAAAATTGCCAACTGCCAACAACAATGTCAAAAAGAGGCTTTTGACATGACAGTTAAAACATGCTAAATATTCGATAAAACCGTCAATTGACAAAAACTTGCCAACTCTGGTTTATGTACAATATATGGAAGAAGAAAAAGAGTTAACAGTGCATGAAATTTAGATACAGTAAAAATGTATGTAACGAAACACAATGAATATTAAAAAATGAAATACATTTTTGAAATATATTAAGATAGACATTTGGTGCAAACATACCATTATCTACCTCTTCCTCACATATCACCATTCTTTCATCATCACTGGTGGTGTCAGAATCCCCTCGCAAATTATCCATCTCTCTTCTTTTTTTAGACTTCTCAGCAAAACCAGAAATATCAGCACTGTCCTGTCTTAAATCATCTGAAACCTTTTTTTCAGAGCTGCTTCAATCAAAAGAATTCGTCAACAGACTGGCATGCCAGGGATCAGGCAGCTGTGATAGAGAGCGAGATCTGGGCTGCTTCTAAAAGAAATGGAAAGCTTGATATTGCTTAAACAAAAATTATTTAATAAAATTGCAACTAGAAAACAAATAGGTCATTTGACACTGTTTACGAGATAGAGTCAATAAATTTCTAGAATGGTCACTTACAGGGCACATAGCCAAATCTTTCCAAAAAAAATAAGCACCTTTTCAGTATTTCTTAAGCACTCAAAAAATATTTTTAAACACTATATACAGTAAAAAATGCAAAATAATTTTCAAAGTCTTTACATGATCATGAGAAAAAAAATTAGAATTCTTTTCTTGATTATATAAGCCATTATAGAAAGACCAAGGGATTTTTCGGTTCGATATCAGAGGGTGGAAAATGAAGACTGACAATAATCTCACCGAACCCAGCTCATGTAGACGCACATGCAAACTCTCAAGTATTTCATCAAACATGTAAAATGATTGGCACTTATATACATTATGAACCGGTGGTTCTCCAAAATAGATTGTGGTTGAATGAATTGTGAAAACGTTGAATAGAACAATGTGAAAAGGACATTTCTGCACAATACGTGGTGAAAATGACATAGTAAAGAAAAATATCTCATTCTCGAAAAGGGAAAATTAAGCATTTTTTAAAAAAAAAAACTCTCAATGAAAAAAGCACCTTAAAGGGCTTTTAAAATACAAAAATAAGCACCTTTAAACACTTTTTAAAAAACGTGACGCACCATGACTATCACGCAGGTGTTCGTTGGAAGAGAAATATTTTAACAGCAACAGCAACGTAAACAGCAGTAATAACGAAAACACACAGCAATCTCAAATTGGTACTGTCGGTGTTAAGTGCATATCATTTTTGACAAAGGGAATTTTATATTTGTAATGTAGTCTTTAGACCGTCGTGCAAAAATGAAATTCTGCATTTTACCTGAGTAATCTTCAAAGACTCTCAAGATAAAAAAAAAATTGTAACAGATGAAACATAGTGCTTTTTTTATGCAGGGGCAATTGTGAGCTCAACTCAAAAATCCTGAAAATTTCGAGAGAAAAATCATTAATGACGCATTTCAAAACATTAACGTCTTAATAAATTTAAATCATTGATATTTTCAAAACAGGAAATTCTAAATAAATTATATGCAGCATAATTTAAATGAATAATTATGTATAAGTTTACTTATATCTCTGATCACATTTATTATTCTATCAGAAAAAATATTTACAAATGAAAGAGATGCTAAGTATAAATTATAGTTTGAATATTTTTAAATAAAATAAGCAAGAATTTTTATACATAAATGTGATCGATGATTTCTTGAAATTTCCGGACGTTGGATTTCCGGATCACGGCTAGCAAAAAATACAGAAAACTTTTCAGTTTAAACTTGTTGCGATTTTAAATCACAACATTAAATTAAACAGATTGAACTATTCTGATGTAAATTGTTATTCAACAACAATTGTATTCAACAACAGATCAAAAATTGCAACAAGATTTTTATTTACATGTAAGTCAGTTGGTTTTCTTTTACACAGCATTTTAAATTAAATTTTTAAATCATCATATCAGTCTGCTTTTTCAATTTCTGCATAAGATATGCAGATTAAAAAAAATTTTAAGTTTCTGCTTTTGCCATGTAAACTTGCACAAGTCAATGGAGCCCATTAGAAACACGAAAGAAAAATATTAAGTTGTCTATACAATTTTTTTCGCTGCATCCTCCAATTAAAAAGAGCTAAAGTATGTTTTTATCAAAAATACTTAAATGTGCACTCTCTTTTATTGAGTAGAAATCAAACGGAACATAAGTGAACTGCCAGTACCTCAAAATTAAAGTATTTGTTTGACTTGATAGTTGGATCTTCAGCTTTCTTGGCTAGTGCAGGAACACTAAAAGGTAGCAAAAAATCATCTGACGCAGATACTTTTTCAGCTAAAAAAAAAAGAAAAGAAAGCATCACACTGTTTTCAATCATAGACTGCAATTACATAGCACTACAATTAGGTAGAGAGATATCTTTAATTCTTCAACAAGTGCATTTTTACGCTTAGTATTTTAAATAAAAACTAAAAAAGAAACTTACAGTGCCTTACTGAAATTAGCAGGTTTTATTTTCTATAATTGAAACACCAATAGATCAAATGCACTTTTCCCCATTACCCTAATTTTGGGGAGATACGTCGCAGTGTTTATGATTTAAAACATTACATTTTGGTACGTGTGGTTACTACTTTTTTGGCTACTACTTGAACTTGAAAACTTTACAGGGAAACTGCTACATTTTAGATTTTCAAAATTCATGACTAATTCCAAGAATTTTTCATTATTTAACGAAGTTATTATTTTCTCTGACAAAAACACAGCAATAAATTTAGAAAAGCATTATAATAGCATTGATTGAAATGATAGGTATAACCAAAACTGTATTATTTATAGATTTTAAATTTAAAAAAACCAAGTAATGAAAGAGTTGAAGCAATAAACTAGCCGAAAAAAATACAAAAGGAAATAATTCTTTCTTTTTATCTGCAGAATTATATTCTACAGATAATTTTCTTGTTTATCAGGAAGGAAAGAAATACTCCTGATTTTTCTGTTCACATTTCGGAATTAAAAAAAATTCGCAAATGACTGACTTGCTTCAGCGAGAATTTTAAATTGATAAAATAAAAAAAAAAAAAAAATAAAAATAACAAAAATTCTGAAATCACAGAAGTTTAAAAGATAATTCACTTTAGAAATTATGCCTTTTCTTTCATTTTTTGAAAGAACACCGTAATTTTTAAACATGACAAAAACATTTTACATTTTAATCAAATATGACTGTGAGTGGGAATTTTGTTAGAAATTCAGATATTCGAAACACCATGAAATTGGAGGGGAGGGAGTAAAATCCATTTCAAAAATTAGACTTTTCGGCGACCTAAATTCATGACTTTCCGTGATTTAAAAAAAAACTATTTAAAATCATGATATTTCATGATAATTTTTGTTCAATACCGAAATTCATGACTTTCCAGGTGCGCAGATACCCGGACTTTATTTTGCTGAATAAATTATCTAAAATTTAATTACTACCCTTCATCTTCTTATCTTTTGCAGAGATCTATTTTTAAAATTTACCATCAATAATAACTTAAAGAACTAACAATGCAGATGAAAAACAGTTTGCGAGAATGCAACAATAGCACAAAAGCCCTTTCGGCCAAAAAAGTAGTTGACAGATTTCCCTCACGAAATCACCATGCAAATAGTCAAGGATCGACAGAATTATAATTTCTTTTCCCCCTTTCTTCTGCTGCGAAGGTATGAGAGAAAAATAATTCTCTAAACGAATAAACATTCTCTAAATCGAATGAGCAGGGTGATATGCTTAAATGATTGATTTTGAAGGCAAAATTTATTATCACTATTTAATTTATTCTCAATATTCTATTTAAGGTTAACTTCATTATTTTTACTTGTATTTTTATCATACATTTCCAACAATCTGAAATAAAGTATTCCGAAATTTAGAGATGTTCGCGGATAATTATGCAACTTAATGAGGAGTAAGAATAAAAGAGGAATGTGTGAAATGTTTTATTTATTCCATATGTGAAATTTAATTAAGAATTTTTTAGCTATAAAATCATTTGATTTATTTACGACTGATATAATAAATTATAAAAGAAATAGTGCGTTAATGGCCATTTAATGCTTTAATTTTGAGCAAAACGAGATTAATTTCTATAAAACTATATATTGATTCATATCACACAAAGAGTTTTGTAAAAATTAAAAAAATCTTTTTAAGTAATTGAAAAAAATTCCTGAAATTTGAACATAATTATTTAACAAATAAAGATATGGAATTTTATGTTCTTGTGAAACATGAGCTTGACACAGTCATGTGTAGGCAATACGGGTTGGGGTGATTTGTTAGCATTATATTAGAGTGAAATATTAAGTGCTATATTAGAATTTTTATATTATAGTGAAAAGGGGAGAACATCTATCAGCGATTGGTCAGTATTTTACAATAGATTTTCAAATGCACCAATCGATCGTTTTATAAAAAAAATAAGCAAAGAAATTTTTATTAACATCCAAAAAAATTAATTTTTAAAATATTATGCGAATTACTTTTTTGAATAGCAACTTTAAACCTTCTTTAATAAAAATTAAGCACATCGCAATGGAAATAATGACGTTTCTAGAGAAACAAAAATAAAATAGTTAAACTTTTTATTTAATTTCGAAACAAGTTTTTTAATTATTTTTCTTAATTCTCACCTTTTTAAAATATATGGAATATTGTACTGTCATAAATATACATAATTATATTCTTGTTATATAATAACAAACTTTTGATACTAAATTATTTTAAAAGTAGAAACCTTATTTTATAAAAAATTATTTCAGTAATATGGATACTTTGCATATTTGAAAATGAAAAATATGTTCAAACCAGAAAGATTACTTGAAGTTAACGATGGTGTAAGAGGTTCATCATTGCCAAGAGGTTTTGGGCTATCTTTGGGGGTGGAGCTGATGCTAGACTTTTTACGGTCCGGACTACACCATTTCCAGTTAGGATATGCCTTGAAATGAGCCTCCTTAACCTGAAATAAATAAAATATTTCTCATTAGAACTATCTTCTTAATTTTTTACACAAAACTTTTTATTCCATTTATTAACTTGAGTTTATTATGAATTTGCTTACAAAACTAAAGGTAATAGAAATATATATAAGATAGAAAGATGTTTTTGCGATTAAAAAATAAAAAATTTTAATGTTTCTTTAAAAGTTTAGATACAATAAAAATATATTAACTAAAGCATCAATTAAATAAATTGTAAATAAACTGAATACTTTGCAAAATTAATGCAATTAAATAAATGCCCAACTGAAATAAGTAGTATGGAATTAAACAACCTTATTATCACAGAAAACTTAATGATACTATGTCTGCACACTGCATTTATATGTCCATCATCAGGTAACTATCAGTTTTGCTAAACTGCCAAAATTTACGGATAAATTTTGGCAGAGAAAAACAGAAATATTTCAGCTGCCATATTATCCCCATGTACATGCTAAACAAGGGTTCATACAGAGATCAGAAGAAGAAATCCAAGGAGTCCAAAATTTTAAGGACCTATCAAAAATTAATAAACTTTGTGTAAAAGATAACTAGAAAGTTTTTTTTTTATTTATTAAAAAGCTGTTATTATAATAAACTTTCAAAAATGTTTAATTTGCATATTTTTTTCTAGCCCTTTTGAAATAAATTTTGACTTTGTCAAACTTCACCAAGAAAAATAAAGCTATCACTCTTACACATAAATACATTTTCCAGTTTCAAATATTTTAATAAATCTTTTTAAAGTACAGATGTTAAAGATTAACATAAAAACTTACCAATCTTATTTTTTCAAATTTGAATACATAAGAAAATCTAAAGCATTTCATGTCAAAAAAAAATCACGATAAATTATTTATTAAGTTTGCTTGTAACATGTAACATTAAAATTATCTGCTGTTATTTTTTTCTTCTACCTCTTGCAATTCAATTTTTTTTTCCTTAAAAGTTTTCTTAAACTATTTTGACATCTAAGTCATATAATTTAATTTCCCTGCTGGGACAGCAAATTCACTAACGTACTTAGTAAGTTCATCTATGCAACGCAATAATCTAAGCAGTTTCTAAAAACTAATTTAGAAATTTAAGTAGTTCCAAGTACTCCTTGGAAACTTTTTCATTTCCAAGGAGTTTCTAACGAGTATAAGGAGTCTGTAGGCACCCTGGCTAAACCCACGTACCCTCTTTCTCCTAGAATTAAGAAACTAGCATGCTCTAAATTCTTATTTAATGAAATTTTAGGAGTAACAATGAATTCTTTTAAAAGGTTTGCTCAATGTATAAAGGAACTATATAAAACTATTTTTTTACAGGAATAATTGGGAGTAAACAAGAAATTTTCAATAAAATAAAGCCCCTAGAAATTTTCAATAAAATTAAACCCCTTGAAATTTTCAATAAAATTAAACCCCTTGAAATTCTCAATAAAATCTTTAAGTGTTGAATTTTTCTTTTCTCGGCCAAGGCACTTGAGTTTTAAAAACCCCATTATAATCCTTAATAATGAAATTAAGACATTATATACATTAATGACATTTCGAAGTTTTAAATATGCATTATTACTCTTATAACCATTATGAAAAGGAAAGAAAAAAGAGCATAATAAAATTTTTTTTACAGGGACAAAATGTAATTAAAAATAATGAAATTACTTTAGATCCTTTATTCTATTAAATACTTGAATTTATGTTAATTATTCATAATGCAATCTAGAATCAGGAACATTAATAAGTTTATATTAAAAATGCACATCAAATATACTTTTATTTTAATACATTTAAAAAAAACTTAAAACATCATGTTTTAAAATTATTATACTGCAGATGATAACTTTAAAGCACATAAGCTCCAATAAAACAAATTACAAGGGGGTAATTGCTAAGTTATAGAATATTTTATAAAATAATTTCGCCAATAATTTTTCTAGGTTCAAGTTATTTATTTCTAACTCAATGATTGTCACTCTGTAGAGTAAGCATGCTGAAAATATTACAAAACAACCATTCAACATACACTCAACAATCATCTTATTCTTTATATATAAAATGAATTTTTATCTGCTTCTATTTTAACTGTTCCTTTCCCTAAAGCATGCAATTATAACAAAAAAAAAAGTTTTGAAGGCAGTTTGTGAGAGAAAAAAAACTGTTCATTTTTTAGTTTTCTATATATAAGACCAAAATTCAAAACTATTCTTTCAATTCATGCTGAGCTGCATAGTATAGAAAGTAAACATACTAAAGCTATTTAACATAATAAAATAACATTTAACTAGGAAATTTATTCAAATGACCATACTAAACATTATTAGCAATTTAATTAAATACTTGAATTGACTGATTAAAAAATTATTAACTCCTTTAAACAGTTAGATTTTTTATTAATTATAGTTAGTTGATAAATAAGTGAACTAACTATACATTAAAATATAGTTAACGTGAGTTTACTAATACTGAAAATATTTTGCGTATAAAATTACAAAATATATTTTACATATAAAATACAGGGTATCTGCTACATTTTAGATTTTAAAATCCATGACTTTACATGAATAATTCCAAGAATTTTTCATGACTTACCAAAGTTATTATTTTATCCCGTAAACACAACAATAAATTTAAAAAAACATTATCGTGACATTAGGTCACAGCCTAATTTTCTAAATATCTTGTTTTTTTTAATCAATAATACTAATTCTTTTGACTTAATTTATAATTTTGTAATACATTTTTTTATTTCATCATCTTTCTTTAGCCCCTTAAGCGGTAGCGCAATTTGGACATTCTCCCCCTAAAATTCCTTACCAGCTCCTTGAAGAGCCCCTTTCTTTCGAGAACGTTCCACCCTTCTTCGTTTCTGAGAATTCGCACCGGTTGTCGGCATCTTTCATCTCCGCGTGTATGTTGTGTTTCTCAACCGTAACTTTTAACGTATAATCAATTTTTCGTCTCAACTCGTAATTTTTAGATAATTTAACTTTAACTTGCACAACATGTACTACAACTTCAACCATTAAGTTTTTGTCTCTTAT
The DNA here is from genome assembly GCF_043381705.1 of Parasteatoda tepidariorum. Taxonomy (NCBI): domain Eukaryota; kingdom Metazoa; phylum Arthropoda; class Arachnida; order Araneae; family Theridiidae; genus Parasteatoda; species Parasteatoda tepidariorum. The sequence goes on from NC_092211.1 coordinate 4,979,503, forward strand.
AAAAAGAGCGCGCGAAAGATGACGATTGCATTCGAAATTCGAGAGTATCATACTCCACGTCGCGCTGTTGCGTGNCCAGCTTTTAAGATGATCCGCTGACCAACTACCGCCAGTGATGGAAATCCTTCACAGTCATTTTCTAACTCCTGTTCCAGTTATCACTAGTTACCACAATTTTAGGATGTGCCATTGATGATTCCTTACATGATGTGCCTCAACATGATGATTTGTTTAACATGTTTTTCTCCAATAAAACAACAATGATTTTTTTCAAAAAAAAGAACTGGACTTATTCATTTTCACTAGCCAAGGATTTTTCTGTTTGTTTCATCCTAAACTCAGGTAGCTTCTATGGATAAGAAGGTATGTTTTTTTGAATATACTTGTTATCTTCTGGAACTTGTTTTTTTTGAAGAAGAAAAATTACTATTCCTCATGGGTCATAAATGTTTTGCGTCACCACTTCAAAAATGTACTAACTATATGTTTCACCCGGCCATTAATTTTTAGTTTTTTTTTTCTTTCTAAATTGTTATCATTTTTGCAACTTTTTCATTTTTAATTCTATACCCAACCGTAACAGGGCAATTATAATAACATTAATTGAAATGACTGACTGTTATACTCTACATCTTCATATTTATTGATTTTAAACTTAAATAAATAGAGTAAAGAAAAAGTTGAAGCAATAAAATAGCTGAAAAAAAGTACAAAAGCAAATGACTAAATACTATACGTAGTTATTTAAAGCTGTTTTATTTCTTCTTTAAAGTAAGTAATATATAAAGCCTAAACTAGAATTTTAAATTGATAAAATAAAATAATAAGTTGCTAATAAATAAATTCTGAAATCACAGAAGTTTAAAAAATAATTTGCTCTAGAAATGATGCTCCATCTTTTATTTTTTGAAAGAACACCATAATTCTTAAAGTACAGGATAAAGACATTTTATACTTTAATAGAATGACAATGAGCTGGGGATTTTGATACAAATTTAGATGTTTGGAACATAAGAACAATGAGATTAGGATGAAAGGTAAATTCCATTTTAAAAATTAGATTTTTTGGCGACATATACCCATGACT
>NC_092211.1:4981089-5002547 GCF_043381705.1 Parasteatoda tepidariorum
GTATTCTACGGTTACTAAGACTTCATATAGTACTATAGGTACTCAAACTGATTCCCCGGCACAAACATCTACTAAAAATAAGCAGATTAAACCACCAACTCCAAAACCTAACTTTAACTTTACCATAGCATCAACATCTAATAGGACCACCTCACCTCCACCTAGTTAAACATCTAAAATAGACAAGTCCGAAAAGGCCCGACCTTTTCCAAAACAAATACCTTTAAAAAAATTACCCCCAAGTCAAAAACCTGGCTATTCCAGGAAGAAAAAAGCTGCAAAGAACATTCAACTTGCCAATCAATCCACTTCTTCTGCTTTACAGAAGATGGATTGTGAGGTAGAATTGTCTTTGCATCCTTCTGACGACGAATGCCTACTCGATTGACCTCTGGATAATGACGTTAACTTTCAATCATCTTTTCTTATTCCATAATGTCCATATGTTTCATATCATGGAACTGTCGCGGTTTGCGAAATAAGGTCTCTAATGTCAAGGGCATTATTTCAAAATATCAACCTGCATGCATTGCCTTGCAGGAGACACATTTAACGTCATCCAATGCTTTTAAACTGCGCAACTATTCTTGCTATCGGCAGGATTTTAATGACGGAAATCAACCTCATGTCACCTTTCATTATCAACTCACCTTTCATTATCAACCTCATTACAAGCTACCATAGTTCAAATACACATCAATGTTCTCATTACAGTCTGCTCTGTCTATCTACCCCCTCATGCATCCATTTCTCAAACAGATTTGAACTCATTGATACTTCAATTACCTTCGCCTTTTATTTTGCTCGGAGATTTTAATGGTCATAGTGAATTGTGGGGTAGTTCCGCCTCCAATGACCGGGGGCGTAAAATTGAACAACTCATCCACGACCATAATCTCTGTTTGCTTAATAAAGACGAAGAAACTTACTGTCATTCACCTACTCAAACCTTTCATTCAATTGATCTAGCAGTATGTTCACCTGCTATCTTACCTTTTATAAACTTTTCTGTAAGTGATAATCTTCACAACAGTGATCATTTTCCTCTCATTGTTTCATATTATACTTCGGTTCCCATGAGTTCACGACCATCAACTTTCATATTTCATCGCCCTAACTGGCCTCTATTTACAATGCTTGCTCAGATTACGGAGGATATGATAACTCGCAATACTATAGGTGCTGCTATTAATAATATAACATCTCTTATTTTCCAAGCGGCAGAAGAAAGTATTCCTAAGTCGTCAAGTTCGCTTCCTCGCCACCGCAAGCCGTGGTGGAATAAAGAATGCGCAGCTGCCTACAAAGAGCAGAGACGCTTGTGGAACATCTTCCGCCGTTATCCTAATAATCTTAACCTTTTGGCCTTTAAACGGGCAAAAGCTATTGCACGAAAGATCAGACGCAAAAGTCAAAGAGAATCTTGGTCCCGTTATGTCTCGTCCATAACATCTTCCAGACAAATCTGGTCGAAAGTTAAGAGAGCTAATGGCATATATCGCGAATTTCGACTTCCGATATTTAAGAAAACGATACCATGTATTCTTCTCCTGCAGACGTTTGTAATATGCTTGGTGATGCATTTGCTGCTGTCTCTTGTCCAGAGAGTTACAGCCCAGCATTTCAACACCATAAGCAGACCGTCGAAAGGAATAATATAAACTTTGCATCGCGTCGTCTCTGCCAATATAACAGTGATTTTAGTTTTGCCGAATTACAAAGAGCCCTTTATCGAAGTAAAAACACAAGCCCTGGTTTTGATGGTATTACATATCACATGCTCCACCACTTAGATCGGACGTCTTTGTCAAACGTCCTTGTTCTATTCAAAAGAATATGGACGGAACAAACGTACCCATCTGTCTGGCGTGAAGCAATTGTAATGCCTATTCTAAAACCAGGTAAAGACGCTAACGATCCAGTCAACTATCGCCCGATAGCCTTGACCAGCTGCCTTGGTTAAACATTTGAGCGGATGGTTAACTCTCGACTTGTGTATTACATTGAAAAAAAGCGTGGCATACCAGATTTTCAAAGTGGCTTCCGTAAGGGCCGGTCAACTTTAGACAATATTATTGAACTGGAATCCAGAATTCGTAACGCTTTTGTCCCGCGGAATCATCTTGTCTCTGTCTTTTTTGATATTGAGAAAGCATATGATCGGACTTGGCGTTATGGAATTCTCTAGACACTGCTTAACATTGGACTCCGGGGTCATTTGCCAATTTTCATCAGAAATTTCTTGCTGAGGCGCTATTTTCGTGTTAAACTTGGATCAACATTTTCTGATCTTTACGTTCAAGCGGAAGGCGTCCCACAAGGCAGCGTTTTAAGTGTCACATTATTCATCATGCATATTTCATCAGTTTTAAACTTCTTGCCCCCTACTGTCTCTGGCTCTCTCTATGTCGATGATCTACACATCTCGTGTTCAGGATCCGACATGAGAGTCATCGAGCGACAACTGCAATTAGCTGTGAACAAGATCTTAGACTGGTGTGATCAGAATGGCCACTCTCTTTCGCCATCTAAAAGTTGCTGTATCCATTTCTGCCGTAAACGCTCACTTCATAATGACCCTGACATCTCCATTCGAAACATTAATATAACAGTCGTGCAACACACAAAATTTTTAAGAGTCATTTTCGACAATAAGCTAACTTTTTTACCTCATACCAGGCTATTACGTAGACAATGCGAACAGAAACTGAACATTTTGCGTGTACTGTGTAATACATTTTGGGGAGCTGATCGCCTAGCCCTGCTACGCATATATCAAGCGCTGATACTTTCACGGCTTGACTATGCATGTGCAGTTTATGGCTCTGCAACCGCCTCCAATCTACGTATCTTAGATACCGTACACCATTCAGCTCTGCGCATTTGTTCGGGAGCTTTTCGTACATCTCCCGTTGAAAGTTTATACGTTGTCTGCAATCAAATACCATTAGATTTGCGTCGCATGAAGCTATCTCTCAGTTATTACTTTCGTATCATGTCCTCTACATATCATCCACTAAAGAATTGTGTTATTTCATCAAGCTTGGAGAGATTATATGCAGCTAGATCTTCTCACGTCCGTCCATCTTCTCATACCTTCATGGAACATTATACCATATCAATTTTATTCCCCTTTTATGATGTATAATAAATCTAATGTTGCACTCATTATCTACCAGCAACTATTCATTTCTCATCTTTACCAATATTCAGAGTATGTACCTGTGTTTACTGACGGATCAAAATCTGCGGGTTATGTAGGCTGTGGCGTCATTATCGCTGCTGATACCTATAGCTACAGAATCTCAAGTATTTGCTCCGTCTTTACTGCTGAAGCTGCTGCCATCCTCTTGGCACTGCGGCTGATTTCCACTCGTTCTAGAAGGAAGTATTGCATATACTCCGACAGTATAAGTGTTTTGAGGCAGTTGGAAAATTTTAACAGTGATACTCATCCGATTTTATGTTTTATTAATCACTTGTTGATAACCCTTCACAAAAATAGATTTCATATTTTATTCTGTTGGGTGCCGAGTCACGTCGGTATTCCAGGGAACGACTTGGCTGATTCGGCCGCAAAATCTGCTACCTCTGGTTTAACTCTATCTGTACCTTTCTCGGACACAAAAACTTATGTTCGACAGTTCATCACATCTGTTTGGTAACAACAATGGGATCTAAAAATTTATAGCAAGTTGCACTCTATAAAAACAGATTTTAACCCTTATCCTGTATTCAGTCTGCGGCATGCAGATGTAAAATTAAACCGTCTCCGAATCGGTCACACTCGGCTGACCCACCCTACATTTAATATTTTTATTTTACTACATTTATATTTTACAATACTACATTTATATTTTACAATTTTACATATACTGAAGTTTTACTCACTATTCATCATATTTTAATCATCTGCCCATGTTTTAACCGTCATCGTCTAATCTTTTTTGGTAGTTCTATTTTAACTCTTCAGGATTTGTTAGGTGACTCCAATCATCCTAACATTTTTGCGTTTCTACGCGCAATTGGTCTTATATACTGTATATAACTGTTTTATCCTATTCACAATTTTATTTGATTTTATTCATCTTTGAATGCAACTGTTTTATAATGCTTTACTACATTTACATTTTATCTGATTTTACTCACTTTTGAATACCTCTGTCACGTTGTATCTAGTTTTATAAATTCCGTGTGACTTTTAATGAGGAAAATTTGTAATATACATTTACCTTTATTTTAAAACCGTTCGTTTGGCGCAGCATGTCCTCCTTTGGACTTTGTGCCATTAAACCCCACATTCAATCAACCGTCGGTCATTTTCGCCAAATCCGATGTTATCGCCAAAGGTATCATCAACGCCAATAACCGCAAATTTTATCATATGGCTAGATTCAAGAATAATTCTATGTGTAATTATAAAGAAAAAATAGAGAGGTTGATTATTTTTATTACACATTCTTACACTTACATTTATTATTATTATTATTTGATAGATTTAATGTGATTCAGGTCAACGGAGTATACCAAGCTAACTAATATTATAATTTTATTTGAAGTTTAAAAAAATTCCTTTTGTGAGTTGCCTTGGATTGTGTTTTCGTGAATTTTAAAAGTTTTTTTGACTATGTAATTTATTATTAAAATTAGATAGCAACTTGTAAAGGCAATAATTTTAAAATAACGCCCACTGTATAAACTTTTGTATTAAAGCAAATACAAAATTCATTAAATAGTCAATGAGTTTTAAATTGTTTTTTTCCCAGAACGCAATGCCGAAATATCCTATTTGCGACCTGGAATGATGCGTTATTAGTCTATTCCGATCAGATGGTATTCCGAAATTCGATAATTTGCTTAAGCAGGAAGATCCGTGTTACAAGTCTAAAAAAATGTCATGTTCTTACTATTTAAAAAACTTGTAATATTAGTTTTTTTTCTAAGAATGTCATAGCTAATCATAGCATCTCCCCGTTTATTTCGAATCTTTTCGCTACAGTTACAGTTTAGTTTAAATTTCAGATATTTCTACTCTTAAAATATCTAACTATCTTTCAAACTATAAAGAAAAAAGTCAACTGTTTTTTTTTCAAGGATTTATTATTTTTAAAATAGTTATAATGCATATATTATTAATTAATATAGGGGAGAGTCGGGTAGCCCCGCCCACTGTCAATTTCATATGTATAGAATATTTTTTCAAGTCAATGGGCCATCGGACATTAATTGTTATATTAAAAAAAGATTATTTTCCAAGTTTCAAGTATTTATGCAGCTGTTAACATGGTAAACAATAGTTTTGAAAATATGTTGAATACAGTAGTCATGAAATTAAGAAAAATTGGTTGAATGTTTCGATTAAACTTCATTTTAATACTAAAAAATAATTTTTTCTATACATACCGCATTAAAGTATGTAGTCTTAAGTTTAATTTGCACAAGGAAAGAAGTCTATATGTGAAAAATTGTTCGAGTAATTACAAATTTACAAAAAAATTGGATTTCGGGTAGCCCCGCTCACATGAATGTCGGGTATCAACGACCAATTTTATTTCGTCGATAAATGTACGGTTGCAAAGATTATTATTTTATTACTTCAAATTTGAATGTTATAAGCATTTATAACAACAAATATTGTTGTTATTAAATGATAGAATTCACTAAAAGTATATAAATATGTAATAAATAAAATAATTTTGTGATAAAAATGATAAACGAGGTTTACCTATTGTCAATAGATTGGTCATTTTCATTTACACCTGAAAAAACAGTCAAAAAACATAATTTTTGTAACTGGGCGGGGCTAAAATTGTTCAAGATGCATATAATCATCCTACCATTGTTTGCAGAAAATGATTTCTCAGGACAATAACGTATTGTTTATGAAAATAAATTAATTGTAAAATTCAATAGCTTAAATTGTTGCTGAAATTACGAAATATATCCGATTTTATCACTATATTTTAAAACTCTTCAATGATATAGTATAACCACCTACACTCGGCTGACAGCGATCGTGTAAGTTACAAACATCAATTTTTTAAGAATTAGTTTTATTTTATTTATTTTTTTAAAAAAATCTTTTATATAAGATTTAAAACATTTACTTTTTTAACGCTACGGAAAAATTTTAATAAATCTATTTAAAAGAGTAATAATATAAATAATAATTTCTATATTTTAATCTATAAATAACTCCATATTTAAAAGAGAAATAATATAAGTGATAAATCTATATTTAAATCAATCAATAAATAAATTTAATTTAAATTGTGAAAGAGAGAAAAAACAGCGTCTCTGAAAGTAATCAGAAATGAGTGTTTGTTTGACATATTGTGGAAACCTTGGAGCAGGAATCGAAGCTGTAAACATTCTTGCTTTAACAGAGTTTTATAAACGTTTTTGTTTAAAATTCATGCTTTGTTTATTTTTTTACACTAATTTAAACTTATTGTGGTAGTTGTATATACTCATAAATTTTTCGAAATCTTTAGATTATTAATAGCAGAAAACCATCTTATTTTACATTTAATTCAAGCTTTGCCTAAATAAATTTAAAAATCAGGTTTTCTTAATTCGCTAAAAGATATTTTAAATAAAAATCAACTCTAGCTTAAAGAAACGCTTTTTCTGTCCAATGAAATATAACATCATTAAAACGAGATTTGAAAATAATTATTAATTATGACATGCATCGAGATTATTAATTATGAATTGCAATAAGAGAGAAATAAGCATAAGTTTTCTTGATTTAAAAAAATGCTGGAGTAATCCACATTTAATTTGTTTTTAGTTTTAGATTTATTTTTAAAGAATAGTATGTAAACATCTTGACATTTTCAGAATATTTCTGCTAACTACTGACCTCGGTTTCTTTTAGACGGGGGCCCCCACCAGGGGGGGAGGTGGGCGCACGATGCGCCCACTTAAAGCTTGGGGGGGNGCCCACTTAAAGCTTGGGGGGGGGGGAATTTTTACACTAAATAAAACGAATAGTTTGGGGGGGAATTTAGAATTTGCCCAAGAATGCGCGCAAGAGCTTGGGGTGGGGGTGGGGGCCACTGCTTTTAAAAGATTGCAACTTTTGTACCGTTCGTAATTTTTTTCAAAATTGTTTAATAAGTAATTTTTTTAAATAAAATATTGAAACAATATCACTTTTTCAAACAATTTTTGTAAAGTTTATTAAGGGTTGCTCATTGTTCAAAATAATGAAAGGTTTTCGTGCAAAGTGGAACACATTTTTCAACACAGACCAATTTATTCGTGACACTTGCCAATTTTATCTGACTTTGGATATGGTGGTATTTTTTTTAAAAAAATTGTTTAAAAAGCAATTTTTTAAAATAAAATATTCAAACAATATCACTCGGTCAAAATGTTTTGTAAAGATTATTAAGGGGTTGCTCATTGTTTAAAATAATTGAATTAAAGTTTTTTAATGGAATAAGCGCATTTTCATGTACTATTAAGTTAAGAAAATAGAAATACTTAAAAGTAGCACCTAGAAATATAACACCTAGACTTCTTAAACTCAGATTCCATAGTTCTACGGAATATTTTCTTTTTTCTTATGTTTTTTGATGAACTTCGTTTATAGCACTAGATATCGCATGTTTGCGTAGGTAAGCTCGTTTCTATGTGGATTTAGAATAGAATATTCTGGTTTTTGGTTACCATATGCTTTACATTCAATCCAATCAAATCAGATCCCTCAATACTTTTGACAATCAAGAAAAATTAAATTTTGCTTTTCCGCTGATCTCTGTTCAATTCAGTGGTCCAGAGCTACCGTGCCATACTATGAGAGAAATACCGCTATTTTTTTTTAAATCTTACATTTACAGTCGGCAGCTTAGTGAAGGAATTAGGTTAGCCAACCGGAGTGTTAACGCGATCAAGTGAAAATAATCCCGCGAGCCACTAATGGAATGTAATCGACATTTTAGTGATTGCTGATTTAATCAAACTAAACTCATTTAATTTTACAGTCTACTCTCGATATCTCAAAGTTGAATGGATGCTAAAAAATTTCGAGTTTTCGAGATAACAAGTTGAGGACCAAATTTGTTCTAAAAAGTAAAAAAAAAAAAAGCCTAAATCGCATTCTAAAACGTAGAAGCATGGGGTATCAGAATAAGTGCTATTAAAGATAATTGTATAATAGTTGACAATAAGTCTAAATGCAAAGATAACTTTATTACTGAAAGCAATACAAAAATAATTATGCATCAAATATAAAAGAATTCGTTTACAATAAACTTACATTAAAAGAGTTAATTAAAAAAAAACTCTACCATCGTGGCCTGGAACTTTTGCCGCCCTTTCTATTATAAGTCAATCAAATAGTGGTTTTTATAAATTAATACACATAAATAAATTATTAAGTTATTTAATCAATATTAATTAATACACAGAGTAAATTTTTTTAGACATATTTGTATGCACTCGTAAACATATTTATATAATATCTACTCTTCTAGCTTTCATACTAGAAAAATCGTGTATAATGCTCTCAAAATTTATATTATTTGTAATTTCTTGTTCTATTGACAATATTGCAAGATTTTGTAGTCTTAATTGACTCATTGTAGAACGAAGATAATTTTTTATCAACTTCAATTTTGAAAAGCTTCTTTCGCAACTAGCGACACTGATTGAAATTGTTAAAAAAATTCTTAACAAAAAATTACAATGTTGGGAACAGAATTTTCCAACCTATACTGCTGAATAAATTTTAGGGGAAATAATAAATACAAGAGGGCCCTCCTCCCCGTTTTTCCAATGTTTTGCCTCTTCTTTTAGTGTAGGTACAGCCATAAAAACCTGGATCCTTTTTCTTTCAATATGGAACTGTTCTTTATCAATGTCAATCAAGTCATTTATTTGACATTCAAATTCTTCATTTAGTAGGTTACACGGTATTATGCACGAATATTTTCTTACAAGGCCATGCAACTGATCGAAGCGTTCTTTTATTTCCTTTATAATTCTGTCCATAGATGAAAACATTTCTCTTCGTACTTCTTCTTCTAAGGATAGCCCCACGTCTCGCGAATTTTCCCCACTCATATTTTTTCTCCTTCTAACTCGAAGCTCAGTCGATATCTCCAACTCTTCACAAATTATTTTGGCTGCTATAACAGCGTTTTGTACTAGCGTATCTCTTTGTTCCATGAAATGTGTTTGCAAAGAATTTAGTTTTATATGGCATTGGTGGACATTTAACCCTTTATTTGCAGGTATTTTTGAGCGTGATTAATTTCCAAAAGGACGGGTTCCCATAAATGAAGGTAACATAGAAAAGAAAAAGATTGCATAGAATTGAGTAATACTCCAGCATCTGATCTCGTTTTACTATTTTCTTCTTCAGATGTCAATTTTTCCAAAACGCTTAAAATGTAAAAAAAATGTTTTTTTACTATAGTTACCGCGGCAGCTCTAGCGCTCCAGCGAGTTTCTACACTGCGTTTAACACCTTGACCAGTGACAGAAAGTAAAACATTCCATCTATGAGTGGAAGAAGAAAACAACGAAAACAACTGTTCGATAGTTCCAAAAAATGTGATGGAATTGATAGCTGTAGAAGCTGCGTGTAAACATGCCAGGTTTAAAGAATGATTTGTACATGCTACAAATTCTGCATTTGGATTTATTTCTTTAATACGAGTTTGAACACCGCTGTGCTTTCCTGCCATGACGGCAGCATTATCATAAGCCTGTCCTCTGCAATTTTTTATATCTAAACCGTCATTTTCTAATTTCGTTAAAATCATATCTGTGATTTCACCAGCAGTTTTTCCTTTAGTTTCTACAAAGTCAATAAACGATTCTACAACTTTAACTTCGCTACCATCAATAACTACATATCTAATAATTTGACTGGTTTGATCTTTGTGTGAAATGTCAGGAGTGCTGTCAAATATAATACAAAAGTATTTAGCCTGCTTTATTTGATCCATAATTGTTTTTCTGACTGCGCCTCCCAATAGCTCTATGAATTCGTTCTGGATCTTCGGCGACAAATAAGAGATACTATATTTATTACCCATCTTAATTTTTACTACGTGTTCTCGTAATACTGGGTCGTACTTAGCCAATAAGTCAACAAGCTCAAGAAAATTTCCTCTATTTTCCATTGAATCGATGTTTTCCTGATGAACACTTTCACGATGTCCTCGAAACGCCAAATTTTGTTTTGCTAAGAATCTAATTATATCAAGTATTCTTGTTAGAATTTCCTTCCATTTTTTTATTTCTTTATCAATATTCTGTTGTTGTAGTTTGTCAATAGTTGCGCCACGTCCAAGTCTTATTTCTAATTCCTTCCATTTGGAATATGATCGAATGTGCAGTGGACTCACCTCATGTTGACTAATTTTGGGATTAAGTTTCCACCATTTGTTAAAACCATTTTCCGTATTAAAACCTGCTTGACAAAGATTATCAAACAGTTTGCAGCAGAAACAATAAATACTTTTCTTCGATGGTGAATATACCATCCACGATCTTAAGAGCTTTTCGCCATTAGGCAAAATTTGAAAAAACCAGTCCTGACTCAGTTTTCTTGTTTCACCTTTGGCTTTGATTGTATTATTAGGACGTTTTACTCCTTCGCTGAAGTCGGCGTCCAAATTTTGAATTGCAAAGGGACCTTGACGTACCAGAAATACTCTTGTATTGTCGTCAATTTTGTTAGGCCATAATCCAATATCTTTCATAGAAATAGACGGAATAATTTGTGCAGCAGATTCTTCATCAGAACTTGATGAACTTTCTACTTCTTCGCCAGTGTGTGAAGCAGGTCTTTCCTCTTGAACAACATTGGAAAATGTTTTTTCGCCTTCGAGGGCTGCTTCTTCGCCCGTATTTGAGGCAACAATACTAAAAGAACTAGAAGTTGACTTATGGGAGATATATTTGAGTAGTGCTCCAGTATTTTTAGTCTGTATTTCCTCCCTTCTCTTCCTTTTCTTTCTAAATGACGCACCACTTTCTTTTACTCGTTTCATCCTAGGGATATATAATAAAAATATAACTTGTCGAAATAAATAGTATATTATGTATAGAAAACGGCAAAGTCATTTTACTACTCTGAATAGCATTTAGAATAACATCTATATCTATAATACGTAATATAATATACTTACCTATAATAAACTCTCCAAATGCACTGGCACCCTAATAATTTGTTTCACTCTTCACTGTTAAAAGATTGAATCGCGAATGAACAAAATGGTTTATAAGCAATTTATCATTCCAAATACAATTCTTCAAAACGGACTGAGTATATTTATCTATTTGCGATTCCTGAAATTGTAACTTCGTCAGTATTTTTGTTTTGTCTCGTTTAGATTTTGTTGTTTGAAAAAGATAGTTCTTATGCCGGCGCCCTAATGCTTTGCAGACCTAGCAGACCGGCGGTCTGCTAGGTCTTCCGCCTCCCCGCCTAGACCGCCTTCCGCCGGCCCTGCTTTTCAAAAGAAAAATCGATTATTTAAAAAAATACTGATATATCACTTCAAAGTAATCATATAAACTTTTCAAAAGAAATGACATTTATAAACTGATATCAAAAAATTTTAGTTAGGAAAAATTGCCGAACAAAATCGTAAAGATCCTTTTACGAATACAACGAATTTTAATGAATACAATAAAATAAAATTATTATCTTGTTCTTGAATTAGAATTCAAAATTTACACTATAATGCATTTATATACACCGAGGAATAATATTCGAAATCATATAGTTAATCATAATTTATATAAACCAAATATTAAACTTATAATAATCATAATAATCATTTATTATTCAAGAAAGAAAATAAATATGAAATGAATAAGTTGCTTTTTACAACTATAAGTAAATATAAAAAATGCCGCCCCAAGGTAAGTGCCGCCNCCCCCCCCCCCCCCCCCCCGCCCCCCTAGGTACGCCACTGGCTCCTAGTCATCGCTTTTCATGTTCTCGGAGCATTTCATAAAACGTTTTAATGTGTTAGAAGTATTCAAGTATTTTTTCTTTGAATGCTGTGAGTTGATCGAAAAAATTCGTTTTTTACTTCGAAAAATATTCGACATAACAAGATTTTGATAAGAAACTCTTCAACATAGGAACTCAAATTGATATCAGATGGATATCAGCCTTTCATCCCTTCAGTGGGTCGATAAATGAGTACCAAGCATGCTTGGGAACTAAACACAGGGGGTTCCGCTTTATCAATAATAGCAATATTGTTAGGATTCGATTGTAACGGTTCCAGAAGCGTATACCGTTAGGTCAAGCACGAATGCAGCGGGTACATTTTTGGATAATTTAAATTGTAGTTACAAAGCAAAAGGAAATTTCCTTGCTTTCAAAAAGTTTTTGGAATAACCCTTTTGAACTTTTATAAAGCCATATTACTAATTTTAAAATTAGTTTTATCGTTTCAAATCATATGCAGTTTTTTAGTTCTTTAGATCTAAACCCTAAAAGACACGCATTTTATCAGATAAGTTAAAAAATCAGTTTTATCTCTGATTGCTGTTTACTACCTAAATTATTATATTTTCTAATATACTTTAGTTGTTTATTATATACTAAATACTCAGCCTGCAATATTATAAATGTCTTGGATAATTTGAAAACGTACGATAAAAATGAATGAAATATCTATCTTGAAGATGATGGGATTATTAAATATCAGGCATGTCTAACTTTTTTTCTATTTAAATTAATCATTGATGATAACACCGAAGATCAAAGAGCAAACGTAATTACATTGAGATATCATTTCAACATACAATGAAGCCATCTTATAATAAAATAGTTGTAAGTCATTAGCTATTAGCTTTGTAATAGTTTCGTGACTGAAAACTAAGAAAAAAATTTTAGTTAAAAAATTGGATGAAGCAAGTCGTTTGAAACATAATTGAAAAGAAAATTCATGCATTTTTTTTTAACGAACTATTAAAAAACGAATTAAATTTTTCTTCAAAAAATTTCTATTGAATAACATTTTATCATTTACATGTTTTATAATTATCATTTCATATAAATTCTGCATTTTCTATAATTACTATTCCATATAAATTTTTTAAAAAAAGTCTATTTTTATGGGGCACCATTAACAACAAATCGTCAGTCCTTAATTCGATCTGCTAACTGGGATTAACTTGTCTATTTGCAATTAAACGAGGTATTAGATTTACCTTAATTCATTAGAACTACCTTAATTCAAAAAAATGTTAGAACTTTTTACTTTATTTTTATTGTAATCAACTAAAAAGTGCCAGATAACTGATTAGCAGAAATAAATATGCGAAATATATGCAAAAATAACTGATTCTATATAAAGATATCTTTATTTACATATATATGAAAAAACTAGTTATATTCCTTGTTTAGTTTTTAAATTTAAATGTTTGTATTTTTGAAAATATTTGGCCTATTTCTTCTAAACAACTAAAATAGTTCATGCTATAAATATTTTAATTTATTGTATTTTGAGATATTAGGCGTACTTGTCATAGGTTTCGAAACTACCGTTAATTACCACTTTCAATTCTACCATTTCAATTAACTAAAATTTTCATTTAAGTTTTTAAATATATCAATAAAATATTTTGTAAAATACCGACATTTTTTGAATATTTTTCCTCGGATTGGCACACCTAGAAGACCATTAACATGTCAAAGTACACATAAGAAATGATGAAATAGACCTTCAGCCGCGATTTTCTTAAGAATAAGATGAAAATCCTAAAAAGAGAAAAGCAAGATATAACAGAAGTTTCGTCAGTGGTCGGAACAACTTAATTTCTTTTAGTTAACTGCAACTAATTTATTAGAATTGCTAATGTGCTAAATTTTGATGTTGAAGGGAAAAAGCCTGAATTAATTTATAGAATTTATCTATTGCTTATGAACTTAAAAGAAGCTTTTAATAACACAATTGAGCGAAGACGGAAGTGAAGTAGACGTACAACACGATGACATTGAAACCCAAATACTTATCGAGTAGTAACAAAACAAAGAATTTGATTCTTCGAATTACTTTCTTTTAAAAGAAATATCATCTTCAATGCTTCTGATTCTTATGGGATACATTTGTTTTTTAACGATGTTGAGGACGCGTTTAATTTTATTCCGGATTTAAGTGATACGCAGAAAATAATATTTTGTAAAACTTTACTTGACGGATCACGCAACGTAATTTAACATCGTGGTTATTGTTTAAGAATGCTTTATTAAATGAGTTTAGTCACCAATTAAATGCCGCCGAAATTCATCGTCAATTAAGTAATCGTAAAAAAAAATCTACACGAATCTTTTATGGAATATTTTTTTGCCGTACTCGCGTGTAATTGTAAAAACCCAATAGATGATTTTTCTTTATTTAATTTTACTATTGACGGTATTCCCAATTCCCCCGCTAATAAATCCATTTTGTATGGCGCGAAATCTATTCCTGAATTTAAGGATAAATTGCGTATTTATGGAAAAAATAGTTAATGATAGAAACAAAAAATCTTTTTTCCTCGCTTTTCCCCTGAATTTCCCAAACGTGAGAGTAGTAATTTAGTACGTGACAATGTACGAGGATATGATTTTCAAAATGATTTTAAGTTTGATAAACAGAAAACTTGTTATAATTGTGGTGTGACTGGACATATGTCACGTTTGTGTCCTGATAAACAACGAGGTTTGAAATGTAACTTAAGTAATGAAATGTAACTTGAAATGTAACTGTAAGAAATTTGAACATATTGCTTCTAAGTGTAATAATAAACCTATTAATCAAACTGCAATTACACATCTTTGATGTCTAAAACAGTTAATGTCAATAATACTTCATTTAATGCTCTTATTGATACTGCATTAAGTAGAAAGTCTTGAGAGGCTTGCATCGGTATTCTGCTTATGGGTTAGAGATAAATTTTTCAAAATGTACATTTTTAACTAGAAAAATACAATTTCTCGGACATATAATTGTAAAATGTACCCGTCACCTCAAAAAATTAAAGCTGTACTTAATTTTCCCGAACCCAAAAATAGAAAGGATTTACAATCATTTCTTGGTCTAGCTAGCTATTTTCGAAAATTCATATTAAAATTCTCTATTATTGTGCACCCTTTAACTGAACTTTTGAAGAAAAATCGTGAATTTAAATTTACCGAGAATGAAATACAAGCATTTAGTAGTTTAAAACTTAAATTGTCTTCTCCACCCGTTCTTAGTATTTACAATCAAAACGTGGATACTGAAATACATTGCAACATATTATAATCCAAAAAACGTTAGAAGATAATGCGGTATATTTTATGAGTAAGAAAACGTCTGATGCCGAAGCAAAATACAGCAGTTATGAGCTCGAAGCTATTGTACAGGCTTTAAAAAAAGTTTATTTTCTAGGGAAACATTTTAAAATTGTGACCGATTGTTTGCGATGACATTAAATAAAAAGGATTTGTGCTCTGGGCATTACAGCTATTACAGGATTGAACACCGTTCTAAAGTGTATATCATGTTGACGCGCTAAGTAGATATCCCATTATGATAGTCTCATTACGAAAAGCTCAGGAAGACGATAGTGAAACGGTTAAAGAACTTTTGAAAACCCTATGATGGCTTTTTTCTTAAATCTGGCATACTATATAAATTTGTTGATGGTGAAGAACTTCTTGTCGTTCCTGAAAGTATGCATTATACGAAATGCTCACAAACATTATTATTAATGGCGGGAACTTGGAACTATTGGCCACAGAACTGCTAACTCCCTTTTCGTTACCCAGTGGGCTCGCCCACGTCACACTACCACAACCCGTTTATAAGACGGATCACATTCACATAGATAGAGAGAAAGAAGCATCCATGCCTTGCCCGGGATTCGAACCCAGAACCTTTCTGATGCAAGGACAGTTCCCTGCCCCCTTACACAGGCCGGTCGGCTCGCGGACATTATGCCTCTAAGCGTACTGGAGTATCATTGAAACATCAATTCCATATCCCTAAAGTGAAAGAAAAAATAAACCGTTTTATTAAAAGCTATGTTCCTTGCATTTTAATAAATAGAAAGTGTGGAAAACAAGAAGGACTATTACATCCTATCGAAAAAGAATCCATTCCTCTGCACACTTATCATATTGATCATTTAGGACCATTGCCTACCACAAACAAGAATTATAAATTCATATTTGCAGTTATAGACGCTTTCACAAAGTTTTGCTGGTTATACCCAACAGAAAGTACAGATGCTACTGAAGTTATTTCAAAGTTAGTCTCAAAAATATGTTTTAGGAAATCCATAACGCATCTGCATTTACTTCCAAACAGTTTCTTGAGTATCGCAGTGCTGAACAAATAGAACACTACCCTGTAACTACTGGTTTACCGAGAGCAAATGGACAAATAGAAAATTTAAATTCTACCATAATTTCTGTAATCTCCAAATTATCAATAGAAGATCCAAACAAATGGTACACTTACGTAAAAGACGTTCAGAAAATCATTAATTCTACTTTTCAACGAAGCATTAACNATTTGTTTCTCGTAGAGGATTGTGTTCGATTTTGTATTCAGATAATGCAAAAGCCTTTAAAAAGGCAAATAGTGAACTAAAAAAATGGTGGAATCAAATTAATGATCCTCAGGTAAAAAATATGTTTGCATCTAAAAATATTGTTTGGAAATTTATTGTAGAAAGAAGTCCATGGTGGGGAGGTTTCTGGGAACGACAGATGCGTACAGTTAAAACTTGTTTGAAGAAAATTATTAGTAAATTTTCTCTAACTCTTAAAGAATTAGAAACTGTCTTTTTGGAAATTGAAGCCATGATAAATTCGAAGCCTATTTCGTATCTATATAACGAACCCTCAGAACCTTCTCCTCTTACACCGTCTCATTTTTTAGTTGGTAAAAGATTAATGTCTTTACTTGTTGTTAAGTATAAACCTAATGATTTGATTGTAAATAGAGATTCATTAACTAAAATGTATAAATACCAAACACTATTGGACCATTTCTGGAATCGGTGGAGGAAGGAATATTTACTGCATCTAAGATCTGCTTATATTTCTTTACCACCATGTAAGATAACATCATTTGAGGTAAATGATATTGTTTTAATCAATGATGAGCGTTATCCCAGAAATATGTGGATGCTGGAAAGAATTTTGGAAGTGTATCAGGGGCGAGATGGGAACATTCGTTCACTTTTGATAAAAACCCCTAAAGGAGATATAAGACGCTCAGTTCAACTTGTAAGTAATTTAGAAATTAAGCCTTAAACAAAATGTTTATTGCAATGTGTAAAATATATATATTTTGATAATATGCATATAACGTCGTTGCCGAGTGGAAGGATTAAAACAGGTCTTAGGTCGGGAAGGAGGGTACAAAATTTATTTATTAATTATTAGACAACAGCAGTCATGAGAGTGAGTAAAAGTGTAAAAAGTGCACATGAAAAGTTGCGCTCCTTGGTTATATGTTAGGGAAAATCTTGCAAAGTAAAATCCGTGAAATGTCCTAATTTAGGAAAAGAGGGAACTCTTAGTAGTTGCTATTGGTTTATAAAATAGATCGAATGTTTCCCACACAGAGCAAAGGGAAAAATGTCCTGCTTTTAATTAAATGCATACTTGAGCCAAAAATAAATTTAAGAACAGGATGTGGCTCTTAAAAGTGTGAGAAAGTATTTCGATTAGAATAGTTAATTAGGATGAAGTTTTATAGCAAAGAAACTAACATAAAAAGATTAATTGAAGCTTTTATGTTACATGCATATGTTATAATTGTTTGTTTTATATTGTTATTTTAATTATTGAACATTCATTTAATTATTATTATTGCAAATTTCTGCTAAAGATAAATTTTTAATTTTATATTTTTTGGTATTTTATATTTTTTCAAATTTATGGTAAGTGAGCTCAAAAGAGTTCAGGTGGGGAGTGTTACAAATTTTTGCCTGACCAGAAGAGGGCGTTGAAATCACTCACTCATTATAATTCTGGAAAACACTTATGTGGCAGGCAATAGATTGAATTGGATGGCTCATTGGAGAGCCCCATTTCGTATCCTATATTTTTATTGTTACCATTATTAAATTATGGTTCCTTTAATTAATGCACCCATTCACCACTGAATCACGTTCTGCAACAGCCTCTAAGCGTACTGGAGTATCATTGAAACATCAATTCCGTATCCCTAAAGTGAAAGAAAAAATAGACCGTTTTATTAAAAACTGTGTTCCTTGCATTTTAATAAATCGAAAGTGTGGAAAACAAGGACTATTACATCCTATCGAAAAAGAATCCATTCCTCTGCACACTTAACATATTGATCATTTGGGACCATTGCCTACCACAAACAAGAATTATAAATACATATTTGCAGTTATAGACGCTTTCACAAAGTTTTGCTGATTATACCCAACAGAAAGTACAGATGCTACTGAAGTTATTTCAAAATTAGAGTCTCAAAAATATGTTTTAGGCAATCCATAACGAATTATTTCTGATGGGGGATCTGCATTTACTTCCAAACAGTTCCTTGAGTATTGCAGTGCTGAACAAATAGAACACTACCCTGTAACTACTGGTTTACCGAGAGCAAATGGACAAATAGAAAATTTAAATTCTATCATAATTTCGGTAATCTCCAAATTATCAATAGGAGATCCAAACAAATCGTACACTTACGTAAAAGACGTTCAGAAAATCATTAATTCTACTTTTCAACGAAGCATTAATACTATTCATTTTCAACTGTTATTTGGTACTGCTTTTAAAACAAAACGAGATCTGAAAATTACAAATATGCTGAATGAGGAAATTCAAGCCGTCTTCGTTAACAGCCGTGGCGAATTACGGAAACAAGCCTAACTACAAACACAGAAAGTCCAAGATGAAATCAAACGAACTTACAATCTTCGACGAAAACCATCTGCGTCCTTCAAAATTAACGATCTAGTGGCAATAAAACGTACACAATTTAGACCAGGATTGAAGCCGAAATACATAGCTTATTATATAATAGGCCTAATACGATAACAAAAATTAAACCTATAATGATACTTTTGATGTCGAAAAATGTGCTTTTTTTGATGGACCTTCTAAGACCAGTACATGTGCAGAATACATCAAACATTGGTCTGTTGATATTGCTGACATTTTCATCAAAACTCTTTATAACATTTTTATTTTTCCCAGAGATTTATTATTTTTATTTTAAAAATTATTTCTTTAATATTTTAATTATTAATATGTCTTTTGAAATCTTTTTCGGATGATGTACAAGTATTTTAGAATGTAAAATGATATTTAGCTATTATGTAAGTATTTTTTTTATATGCCCACCTGAGGGCAGGTGTTTCTTGTCGGATGGCCAATGTGGAAATCCAACCTCCACTGCAGCAGCGCCACCCCACTTTTGTAACACTTCAGCCAAAACATCTATTGTTATTTTTTATTACATTTATTAATTACAAAAGCGTAGTCATTTCAGTTATATTTGACGTCAACCTCCACACATATATGTTTAAATATAAAATTATTGCCGATAAACTTGCGCAAAACATGTCATTATTAAAAACACTACAGTGCGTCTAATAATTTGATCTAGTTATTTCAATCTAATAATATAATACTTGATATAATCAATATTCTATATTCATATTGTCTAAGCCAATTTTCGAATTTATATTATATATCGTCTAATTTTTCCCATTGATACATGAACGTAAACAAGTTCAAACCGGTTTCAGTAGCGTAAAATAAATAATGCTGTATAGATAATTAAGATTTTACATAGAATCTTATAGCGCGTCGAATAATTTGGCCAGGAACTATGTATGCATTTGGAAAAGTTACCTTCCTGACTTCCTGTTATTCCGCTACCAGTATTAAATACTCCCCACCTAAAAGGATCAAATAAGTATGAGTAAGAAAAGATGGAGAAAAAAAAACAGATATCAGAAGCATTAAACTAAAGATTAATAGTGATCGACCTACCCCCGGAGGAGTTTCCGGATAAGGGTCCGTTACCACGCGAGAACTAAACACTACAAATTTGCAGTAAAGTAAAATTAAAACTAATAAAGATTGATACACATTAGAAAATATCACAATATCGATTACGTGTAAACTCTAAATCAGGGGTGTCAAACTCAAAAGCTAACTTGGGCCAAATAAACAATGCTTAACTTTAGGTGGGCCGCAAAAAATCTATGTTCATGGAAACAAATATTTTTATTTTGAATAGTACATTGTAATAAACATATATAAAGTAAAATTATTGTTTACGTCCTGATGCGTAACATCTCTTCTCTGCTACTATCTTTACTATTTTGGGGAGAAATTTTATTAGCCGAGACTACTTTCAAAATTAACCCAACGTGAGCGTTATTAATACGATTTCGAACAGGAGATTTATTTCCATTCCTAACAGAAAATATTTGCTCTCACTGATAAGTACTTAATTAAAATAATTCTATAATACTAAATAATTTCATATGCGAATTTTCGAGTATTTTCAAACCTTGCGGTAAATATTCGTAAAATTCAGGCACACCCACTTCAATGAATTTTGCCTTCAAATTTGAGTCGTACTGAATCTCAATCACTTCCATTTGCATATAACTGAAAACAAACAAAATTTGTCTTCCAAAGAATTTAAATCTTTAAACCTTGTTTCAAAATTTGTTCTAAGATTTGAAATTTTTTTCTAGTTATTTTTGTTACGATGCAGTATCATCTAAATTAGATTTGTTCTTGTCGCACGTTGGGAAGTGCGTTAAATCTTCATTTTTCAGTCGCCTTTCCCAAAGAAATAGTTTATATTTGAATACTTTAATTATACCAAACATGTTTGTAATGATCTGATCCTTGCCTTGTAACAATAAATTTAAATCGCATTAGTGTTTGGTTATATCGACCATAAAAAGGAATCTTGCAACCATATTTAATCGGAGAACAAGCTCGTATCTTGATTTCTAGTATGTAAAAACTTACACATTTCTTCTTTCGAATCCTAGAATTGTTTGAGAACCTTGGGGGCAAGACAACCAACTTACCTCGCTGTAGTAGGATAAACCTGAATATGTAGATACTATCTAATTGATAGCTTAATGTGAAACGGACTCCATTTCAGCCAATTAGAATTTTATATTTTCGCGGGTACAGTTTAAAATAATCCGTATAGTTTATAAATAAAGTATATTATAATTTTCTATGCTGGTTTCGTTTCTAATTCACTTTTCCAAATTATTTCTACTCTGCTTCGGATATATTGACTGGGCCACAAAAATGTTCATGCGGGCCGCGAGTTTGACACCCCTGCTCTAAATCAAGTATTCTAAACCATATAGGAAAGTAAAAAAAAAATACGAAGTGGATAAATTAACGCAAAATGTGACCCCCGGATGTCATTGTTAACTAAAATTTTTAATCCATCTGTAAATAATTCTAGTCCTTT
>NC_092211.1:5003047-5019367 GCF_043381705.1 Parasteatoda tepidariorum
CATAAACTTGAATTTAGGTTAAGATTAAGGAAGAACACTCGTCATATATTCTAAATAAGCATTTTTAGAAATTAAATAACATTGCAATTTAATATAATAAAATATGTCTTTACATTTAGCCTTAATATTCATATATTTTGTGCAAAATTTTATTAAAAAAAACACTACTACCACAAATGACAGTACTGTAGTTCTATTCCAGAGGGACTTCTAATCTCGTCTATTGCAAAATCTATTTGAATTGTTCTTAGTTCTATGACTTTTTTGTATATTTCATGCTCAGAGAGCAGAACTGTTTTGATGCCTGTGTCTCCATCGATAGTAGACCTTCAAACATTATGTCACGCTTGTGATCCCTTTCATGGGCCATTTATTTCTAGTACGGTAAATTAAACTTAATTAAAATTTTAACACGATATTTCTTAACAAGTGTCAGGACTTGTCGTGAAGGCCTACAGTAACTGTTCAGAAAAACTAGTTATTTTTGATGATTCAGAAAAAACTATTTGACTTGAAACAAATTCCTAAATTCATTAAATTTAAAAAAAAAATTGAACATTTTGATACAGCATTTCTCGAAATATATATGCAGAAAACTAATATTCTCGTTGCTTGCGTTTTTCAACCATGATTTGAATATTTCTCCTCATGTTCCACCTTTATCCGTTCTAAAAAATTATCCTCCCTTTTCTGAAAAAAAAAAAAAACATGCGAAGTTCTTTTCAGATCTGCTAACTTTTCTAGCCTTATTTCTTGCTATCGCTGAACTCTAGTATTGCTAACTCATCCATCATCTGTTCATCATCCAGATTATCAAATTTTTCCTCCTCCTCTTCTAGTTTCAGTGACAAAATTTTCTAACTACGTCAATACAGTGACATTTCATTTTACATTTTGCCAATATAATAATTTCGCATTTGCTACTTTGGCTTTTTGCCGCCAAAATCGAATTTTTTCCGATTGCTTTTGTGCATATTCAAATGTACTAGTATAGTCTTTTCTCCAAGATTCAGAGTCAACCCTATAATTGCTTTCTTCTTTAATGTTCTCATTAACCATTTACCAATGCTTCACTTTTACCAAGTACCTCTACATCACTTGTCCAGATAATACTTGACTTCAATTTATTGTAGCGTTTTGGGGGATCTTTTTGTGCTTAAAATCAGTTGTCATAGGCTTTTCTTCAACTTTTCAACTAGACTTTCAGTAGCAAGTTTGTTTCCGAATCATTTAAAACATCTTTTCGAAAACAACTTGCTATCAGTTTCTTGGAATTTCATACCGTACTTTAGGANTCATTGAGTGAAGAAATTTTTCGACACGGTTTTGCCAAAAAATTTTTACAATTTTTCATATTCTTTTTTTTAAACTGGATCAAATTCAGTAATTGCTTCTAAAAAATTTTTAACCATCAAATATTTCATCTTTACTGTGAAAAGCAATTCCTTTTTTTTTTTACTTTATAAATTTCACAGACAACACCATTTTTTTACTGCAATTACTCCCGCCGATATTTTAATTCGGAAGTTATTTGTTTCATTGGTTCTTTGTCATTGAATCCTTACTTACATTAACAAATATTCTCGAAATTACACTTTCATAATGTTTAAAAAAATTTCAGCTTTTATAAATGACTTATTAAAAATTTAATTTGTCTAAAACGAGACATAGTTCAATGCAAATTTTCTGCTTGAATATGAAAACACAATAGTTTTGAAACTAGCAGTCTCTTCCAGTAACTAATGATATAACTGAGCTTTTTTCTGTATTTTTTTTTTTTAAAAAAAATTCTGTTTTTTCTCCGTGTTTTTCATCTCCTCTCATATATTTCCTATTCACATTAATAATAGCTATGCAACCAAATGTTCACTTTTCTTTATCAAAAAAGTTTTTAAACTGAAATTAAGATTTTTACATTAAGAAAAAACTCCATAAACCATTGATGGTAAAGTGGCATTTATGATCTTAACTCATCAATCCTGAAACTGTAAAGAAAAACATGTTATTCAAGTTGGGGGAAGACTCCAGCGGTTTTTCTTGCTCAGGCAAGAATTGATTTAATATTAAAATAGTTATATATCTCTCTCTCTCTCTTATTCATTTGTGTTTAACAGAATGTTCTTTGAAAACAAATGTTAATTAAACTATAAAATCTTTATTATAAAATGCCACATAAGAGATGGCAGTAAAGGGTTTCTATGCATTTTATTTTTTTGCAATTCGCTTTCTTCTGGTATTGCATATTGCGTTGCTCCTGGAGGGATCCTTCTATAACCAGACCCTACTTTATGTCAGAATCATGATAAATAATTCGCTTCTTTCAAAAACATACTCATCAGAAAACCGTTCATATTCATGTAATCTAACACTTTATTGATTGCTAGTTATAGTGATTCCTTGTTATATCTTCCGATAGTGATCCAAGAGTTATAACCGAAAATCATCAACCAACAACTCAGCATTATTTGATGTTTTTGGTAAACACCTTGTTAATCTTAATTTAGAACAAAGTGGGCATCGCCGAAAAACGCCTTCTTCTTGGTTTAAAATGTAGGATAAGTTTTACTAGATCAACTAAAAAAACAACCACATTTCCAGTAATAATAGCATAAATCACTATTTCTTTTAAAATTTCAAAACAACGTGTCTATTCATAAGTTTTTCTAAGCAAAAAAGGCATGGACTAGATGTTTTAGTAGAAAAGCTTGTATTCGTTTTTTTTTTCTAGTTGTAAAATATCTAGTATCGAAAAGAATTTGCACTCTCCATCAAGTAGAATGTTGCCACTCTCAAGCAGATAAATTAGTCAGACATCTATTAATTTTTCTAATAATTTGCAGAATAAGACTAATTTAAGGAAACCACTCTGTTTTATCGATAATATGTTACGAGTTTCAAGCAAGATCACCAATTTTTAGGTCTGGTTCAGATAAGTATTTGAAAATAATATAGTGAATATCGTCGTCATGCCTAATAGAAATATTTTTACATCACTTTAAGTCAAATTTATTTATGTTTAGTAGTACATTGCATTCATCAAAAGGTTGCAATGGGCTCTTTAAGAATATTTTTTTTTCAGTTGTGGAATCTTTTTCTTAAAATTTCTGAAAATTTTGGGGACAAATTGTATTTAGCAGACCTTTTAAGTTTGGCTGCAAACATGTCTTGCTAACTCCAGAGACTTTCTTAGAAATAATAAAATTTCCAAGTTTTTGCGTACGATGTCCTTTGCAAAATTGATTGCATTCTTTATTCCCTCATGATTTGAGTTTTTTTGACAATCTTGCAGACACTTATATGGTGTAGCTTGTGGAAGGGATGACAGGGAGTTTTTGAGTAACTTCTTCAAAGGTTCTATATTGTTTCATTAAATGCAATTGTGTTGTGAAATAGTGGCCAGTTTACTTGAGATTGCATATATAAGTTATTTTATTCAACATGTCTGTATTTTAAGTTGGAAATTCATTTTGCATAATTTTTCTTGGCATGTTGTAGACAAAATCGTATTGAAATTTAAACAATTGTAATATGCAAATCAATTTTTAAGTATATCTAATTTTATACCTCATCTTCCAATTTATGTAACTAAAAAACTTGAAATTTAAAAAGCAGAAGGTTTTTAGATGTAAACTTATTTCAGTTTTAAATTATTTTTTTATTTTAGGTATAAATAATTACGCATTTTTATAGATTTAGAAACTCATTCTTTGCCCTTGGAGAATGATATAGTACCATAATTTTCTGTTTGAAAAATACTTTATTTATCTCCTATCCATTTGTGTATAGTACTTCTCTCAACAATTAGGTACATACAAGTTTGCTTTATGAGCGCTGACTAATTGAATTTCAGACAAATTGATAAAAAATATTAGGCTGTTCTATTTCAATTACTGGCGAACGAGCAAAGAGATATACGAAAGCAATTTGAGGATTGTTGAGGGAGAGTGAGCAGAGGGCGGTAGATATCTACTAATATCATTAAATAACTACAATTACAATTAAATAATGCACATATCTTATGTTTAGGTTTAATAGCGCTCTCTCTCTATATATTTTTAATTTTAGTAAAATTATTTTTTAACATTTTCTGCATATTCTGTGATCCAAGAAGAAAAAATAATTTTAGTCCATTTTAACAGCAACTAGTATAAACTTCATATCATCGCTAACGGTAAATTTAAAATTGACGTCAAAATTATTGAAAAATCACATTAATTGTTTTTGTAATGGAGGACTTGAAAAACAAATTTGAAAATCACTTTGATTTCTCAATTCATTGTAGGCTCATGAAACTTTATCTTAAATTCGTATCTTTAAAAATATTTTCCCCCCACAACAGAATTGTAAAAATTCTTATTAATTTTATTTTACTTTCAGGAAATCCGTAAAAAGTTAGCTCTTACTGGGCGCGAATTATATGACTTGCATATAAATATCAGTTATTTGACTTCCAATTTTGACACAATTGACAGATGTTTTTGGCGACTAACCGACTTTTTCAACTCTAAACACAAATTAATAACCGAGAAGAAATTCAATAAATTGCTCGAATCCAATCCTATTTCTAAACGTAGTACTTATCTATCTGTTAATCGAAATTCTGTTGTCAATTTCTCTTCTGTTCCATTGAATTCCCACTCAATGCTCTTAAATGAAATGAATTTGCTCTACCCTCCCAACCCTAAAAGTTTGTTTCTCCAATTAAGTGAACTTTTAAATTTAGTGTTCTCAGTACCGTTTAAAAAGAATCAATATTTGTTAATACTGTAGATTTAATTTCTCGACATTCTACCAATAATTTTAGCACAACTGTTCTTTCTGCATTAAAATCTTTAAAATCTAACTCAGACAGTGCTATTATTAATGAGGATAAATGGAATTAAATTGTAGTTCTAAACAAAGTTAGATATCTACGAGAATCTTTAAAATTAATTGATAATTTCTCATGCAGAATGTTACATGAAAGTCGGACTGTTCCCGAGTTTAAGAAAATCATACCTGCCATCAGAACTCCCAAAAATTATTCCTAATCATCTGAAATATTCTCTAACATATAATTATTCATTGTACTTGATTTCACGTTTTACCTTAAATTTAAAAGGTAAAGTTTCTTTTCAACACATTTTGTTTCAATAAGCGTTTCAATTTTTCTCCACTTTCCTGTTTGAATTAGAATACTCTCCAAAAACTGATTTAATTTTGCTAATGAACTTACGTTACGTAAAGTACGTTTAAACCTAGTGAAAACATTATGGTCTGTTTTGATGTAAAATGTTTATTTACTAATGCTTCTCTTAATGGTGCCCTTAATTGCCGAAAACAAATACAAGAGTTCCAATTTTTGCCAAGTTGAAATTGACGAATTAGTACAGATAACTCGCATTTATTTAGAGTATTTCACCTTTAATAGAAAATATCGGCGTATGGTCGAGGACTTAGCTTAGCGAATTATAATTCCCTTTTTATAGACGATATGTTGACGACTGTTTCACATTAATGTACAATACTGACATGATCGATTTCCCCTTCTCATAAACCCCTAAACAAAAGATAATCACCTATCTCTAACCTGCTTCTTCAATAAATTTGTTTTACTAGTTATTTCTGAGTAAACAGCTCCTCAGAGCTATCTTGTTGACCTTGAATTTCCTTCTATTATATTCAATATACGGAACATTAATCACACTATGCAAAAAATTGTCTAATTCAAACTTTATAAAGTCGATTGTTTTACTTTATCCGAAAATCAGTCACCGATTTTCTAAAATTTTGAGTAAATTTGAATTTTGAGTTGCTTTCTGGCCCGTAAGCAAATAGTTAGTTAGTTAGTTAGTTAGTTTTTAGTTATTGGCGCAAGATCCAGTTGTGGCTATATCGCACCTACAACTTGGTTTTTATTAAATATCTATATTGATGTATCAAAACCAATGGCTTTGAGGTATGAGAAGATGTTGTCGTGGGGACTACCCGTAAGCAAATAACTTAAATTAATAGTTAATATTAATAGTCAGGATATTTATCAAATTTTTTGTCAGTGTCGTCTTGCGTACAAGTTGAATTGAATTTAAAACTAAACTCAGTGGCGCGACATCCCATAGAGGTCCAAGGCCTACTGTGCCCATCTCCGTTTTTTTGACCTTGGGCTCTGGGTTGCAGGCGCAAATGTTCCGGTCAGGTGGTCAGCTGAACGCAGTGGTCAGCAGTGTCTAGTTCCCAAGCAGGCTTGGTACTCATTTATCGTCCCACTAAAGGGATGAAAGGCTGAATCAACCTTTCCCAGCCCAAGGATCAAACCCAGGACCAGTCTACGGGAGAGCGAAGCGCTACCACTCTGCCACCGGGAGTTGAATTTAAAGTATGGTTTATTGGCAAAAGGTCCATCTTGCATATATTTAGGCATAATAACCTTAAATTTCAACAAAAAGATCGTGAAAAATGTGACCAAAATCAGGATAGTGAACGATCTTTCATCTCATTATATATATAAAACCATTCAACACTGCTCTTCATTTACCAACCCTGACTTCTAGAAATCGTGCCACATTTTGAATGATTCTTATAATTCAGTTAATGATATTTCTAGTATCCCACCCTTTTTCAAAGTTTGGAAATTTATCTGAATTTTATCTTTGGTACTTTAGGGTTCCCGGTTAAATCCCTCATACATGTTCATTAATGCCTCTTTTTATTTATCTTGCTCCTCAGTTTACTTAAGAAAATCACTTCGTAAGTGATTAATTTTTTCCTGTCATTTTCGTCTTTAGACATCGAGGAAGGATTTTGAAACTATAACTGAAAATATACGTAGTATATCCATATTTGTACTTGACTTTCGTTTTATTCAGACTTTTTTTCCTACTCTACATAAAATAAAGTCTTCCTTTAGGACAAAAATTGACTTATTACCAAACATTAAATAAAATTAAATATAAAAATTCTGAGCGAGCATAAAACTTTTCTACAGAATAAAGATGTTTCATTTGTGAAGAAATTCCATATGAGTAAATATTACTGATACTTATTGTATAGAGTAATTTTTATATTGATTTTATATCTAAAGGAAGTTTTGACAGGAAATAACAATGTCCATTTATTATATTAGTTAAAAATATGACATTATTAAGTTATATATTTTGTCTGTCATATTTCAATATACAGAATGCATTGAAACCAGTATAAATTAAAAGTCTAGATAAAGCATTGGCATCCACTCGTCAACATTAACTTCGAAAACTCGTAATCAACGCTATGCTTAATCTGTATTTTTATTTATTTAAGCTTGCTGCAAACAAAAAACCATCTAAGCTTTTATGTTGTTTACCGCTTATCCCAACAAAACTACATCCACAGCATCTGAGAAGTTTCCAGATTATATAAATCCACTTTTTACTCTTTAAAACTATAAAATAAAGAGCAAAATTTTACTTTATCAGCTTTGGGACATTGGCTATTATAATGTATATCAATTACTGTTTTCTTTTTCTCTGTTCCAGTCAATTTGAAGAAAAGAAATATTCGAGCCAACTTATCATATAATTCTGGAGCATTAATTCAAAAAGAATTTAAATTAATACAAAAAAGAAATATTAAATTTATTTATAAAATGTTGACAGGCTTGTTCTGATTTTTTCAACAGGAAAAATTCACTTTTTCTTTTTAGCCACAAGTAGTAATATTTTACAGTGTATATACATTTTGTTTTCGTTTAATAAAAATATTTTTGTTTTATTTTATGTTGCTTGAAATTTATTGTGGAATCTAGAGTGGCATATACTAATGGCCAGCCAGTAAGTTAAAACGTTATAATGATTGTCTTAAAGCAATGAATCTAGTCCCATTGTTTTGAAAAATATTGAAAAAAATGTTGGGCCACCGAGAAAAGATTCAAGACCAGGATAATATTAGCCAAAGAGTTTGTTTCTCCTATTTGAATCGTTTACAGAAAAAATCAAAAGTATGACTTGATATTAGCTGATATGCATCCTAGTTAAAAAAAATTATAAAACAGTCTAATGCATATCATTTTCATGCTAGCATGTCCACTAGTGATTGATTGATTGAATGTAGAGGTTTTATGGCACAAGATCCAAAAGTATGTCCACTAGATTCCTATAGATTTTTCCAGCATATTTTCACTTAAATACACTAAGATAGACATCTGTACGATTGGACTCCTCCCTTTGTCCAGTTGGTCTCTATGGGATTGCAAAACTGTCAATTCAGGGGATGGAAGATAAAGTCTTTATTATACTAATCATACATTATTGTGCATAATACACCCCTAACAAACTTTTAAAAATCTAAAAGTATTCTCTTTCTCTTAAAATGTTGATGTATCGAATATTTCAGTTTTATACTTTTAGGGGTTAGCAAAAACATTGTAATTTCAGATTTCCCTTAAAAAATACCATTAAATTCAGTATTTTTCTGACTCAAATACTTATTTCATTAGTTTGATTTTATTTCATAACCGACGTTGATCAGCCGACTGAATTCTGGGTTTACAACTACAAATGTGTAACTCCAAATCCTTGTAATTAATTCCAATCCAGAAGACAGGGAGCTCCTGGATGAGTACCCCCCCCCAGAGGTATTGATTTGTTATGGGAACTTGGAGGACTTTGTGACCCTAACAGAATTAACGTGCACCAGTCACCATTTAATACACTGGAATAATATTCAGTGTCAAAATACTCATGCGTATCTATAGTTGTTTTTTTCTTTTTTTTTAAAGTTTTCCTAGCATCATTTACGTCAAATAAAGTCATCGCCAAAGGTAACACTGACAAGAGTCTGCAATTTAAACTTATTCGTAATGAAGTGTTTTCTTTTTGTTTTAACTTAAGAATTTCACTTTAAACTGATTTCTAATCTTAATAAATTTTTTTAATCTAGTCATTATTACTGTCATTATTTGTCACTTTTCACTACAATTCCTGGTAGGTAAATAACTAGCAATTTTGCCATAAATGAGTCTTGGAATTGTAATCACTTTGTTCCCATATAAAATACCACATTGGCCATCCCATTCTATCTCAGAGTTTACTCAGTGATCTTTTAAAATCACTACTGGTATCCCATAGATTGCTTTTTAGAGTATCCAAGTTCCATCAAAAGAATGGAAAACCTTAAAAACAATTTAACCGATACTCTTTTTAAATTGCAAGGCAGACATGTAAATAATTTTAGAAAATCAAATTTCTCACAGGAAATACACTTGCTCCTGATTTATCTGGAGCAAATTCGTCGTTTTTATTTCATGCAAGTGAGCTCAGAAGCTTACCTAAAAATGTTTCAGAATAGACAAATTCCGAATTTAACAACGCGTGTATAAGGTTGCAGCATTAAATTATGTCAATGACAAAGTGGAACAAGAAGTGAAGCTACGCAATGATTAGATAGAATCGACAAAATGTACAAACATATAAATATTTTTTTTTTAATTGTCGAGCAAGATAGACCAAATCAGAGAAATCTCCAAACGTAGTCAAAATTCACTTTAACTTTAATTGAGTTTAATTATATGTAATAAAATTTCAAGTGAAAACTAATGCTGCTATAGCTTTTTTTTTTTACATAGCACGAAATTTCAATTTCATCATTTCAACAGATTATATATTACTTTTGTTTTGATTCATTATATGCTTCTTTTCAGAATTTCCATATTTTTTTAACTGGTAAACCACCTAAATATCATTTAAATTTTGTGCATAATATTTTTTTGACATTTTCAACAAAAATAAGAAGGCACAATTCCTTGAAAAAATGCAAAGTTATCTGCACATTGACATACATGTGTAGTATGTTTCAAAAACTGCTTGCTCAGTTCTATAAATTTATAATTTTTATAAATACATCAGAATATGCAATCATGTGCAGCCTCCCCAATGCTAACTGTCTATTGCACATTATTCTTAGATTTTAACTTTTCAAAAAATTTATTCATCGACCTTTTAACGAAGCACATGGTTCAAAAATGTGTATGTGAAAATAAAAAACTTTTCTCAAATATTATGCTTTAAGAAAAGTGAGGTGCTTGCTTATAAGATATTCATTCTTTAAGTTAAATCTCTCCATGATATTTTGGTCCTATATTCCAAATAAGAATTTTTTAAACATTTTATCGTATAGTAATTTAATAAAAACTTTATGTTTCGCCTTAATATCCATGTAAACTAACTTTGATAAATAGCTACCATGAATACTGAAAACAATAGTTCTATTCCAGATAGAACTTCGGCTACTTTAAATGTATTATGTATTTAAATTTATTTTATTTCTATATTATTTTCATTGTATTTTTCATGTAGCACAATTTTGATCTTCATCACTGGTAAACCTTAGAACATTTTGTCATGCTCGTGATTGAGCTGTAACCTTTTACTGAGCCATTTATTTCTAGTAAGGGTGAATAAAAATACTTTTAGAATTAAAATTGACATCAGAATAGAATTCTTTTAGCTTATTAGATAAAATTAGTTTAACTTTTATGGCCAATTTTTGGCGATAAGCCTGCCTAACACCGAGGTGTTTTAAAATAGTAGAGAACTTAATGATTTTTATTTCCTTTTATTTAAAAAAAAACTTTGTAAATGATAAAAACATAAAAAAAACAATACATTTAATATATCTCTAAAATATATCAGTTATCGCTAAAATATTAAGCACTGCAGACAACAGCATACAATGCATAATAAATGCAACAAACTGAATCANTGTCGGTACATTCTATACATTTTACTGTAAGTGGGGGGCGCGATGAAAATTATGATTGAAAACTGGGCCGCGAATACTGAAAGGTTGAGAACCGCTGCAGTAAGATGTATCAATTATTTCATCTTGCACGACCAATACGTGTGTAATTTGTTTTTGAGAGTCTCAATATTTCGGGAGCAATTTAGGGTAATAAATGCGTAAATTAACGATTTTATTTCATGCATTATTAAATTCTGTCTACCTATAGGTACTTAAAACAATTGTTATTACTGTTTGAACACCATGTTGTTATATAGTTCGAAAGATCGTGATTGAATTTTGCTAGATAATAGATTTTTTCATTTCTTGAGATTCTTACATACCTCAGAAATGTAGGAAATCAAAATTCTAAAATCTATATAATCAAATTTAAGTAAGGTAGATTTTGAATAGCTACTAAGCAGCTGTTAAAATCTAAATGAATTAAATTATTATGTTTCGAAATGGAAACGTATTTTAAAGCTAAAAAGATTATTTGGCAATCAGAAATGAAAACAGAACTTGCAGAATGAATTTCATTAAAATAAACAAAGACAAAGAAGCAAAGGCAGATGCCTCATGGTAGTCAATTTTGGAGGAATCGGCAGACATGGGTTTAAAATTTTAATGGAATGCGTGAAATTTTTTTTCTCTATATATTACAGGTGAAGTGAGTTGCTTTGTCTGATTATCGAAAATTTCAATGATATGAAATAGAATATTGAGCAAAGGAGGAAATGGAACAGTTAAAGAAAGCTTGTCTTCAGTACTATTCCTGCTTTACGGAACATGATGCATAGAATTTATTCAAAAGCATTATGAAATGCGTGATATAAAAAAGTGCTGTCTTACACATGAGTTAATGAAACAGTTAATACATGGCCTGAAGTGAATGAAAAACTTTTAAAATGTTTCGAAGAGTTCTAAGAATTTTTTAAAGGATACCATTTTACAAAAGACTTCATTCGTTTTGACAGCCAACAATTTATAAGAAATTATTCTAAATACTTCGATGGAAGTATTTAGAATCTTTGTTGAATTTCTAGTATCTGCTTGATAGCAAAGTCCAGATCTGTTTGCTCGCCGTGATAAACTCTTTTGGCTAAATAAGCAATATTCATTGTATTACTTCTAGCAGATATTTATAACCTAGTGACAAATTTTCTAAAAGTATGCAATTAGTTGATAATCCACCTTGGGAACATTTGCATTTGATGAATAATCTTGATTCAATTTCAGAAACATGCATTCGGTTCATTAAAATGTTAGTTCAAGTTTGTGACACAGAATAATAGTGACAATGTATACATGATTTTACAGTTTTTTTATTCAAAAAAAATACAAAATCATCCATAGAAATGTTTGAGTTATGCTCAAATCTGTATTCCTTTCCCTGATTTGCCAGTTATCTCTAAAGTATTACGCACTGCAGACAACAGCATACAGTGCATAATAAGGGTAACAAACTCAATCAAAATAACGCAAAGGAAATTTAAGTTGTTTTTTGTTTAAAGGTACAGCACACAGAGAACAGTATGATGTATGCAGTAAAAATGAAGGTATCTGCATGAATATGAAGGTAAAAAAAAGGAATCTGTTCCATTTTGATTATTTGCCATTACCTAGAACATATGTTTTGGATTGGATTGAATGTAGAGTTTGGCACAAAGTTTAAAAGAACAATACTGTTCCAAACTGCGCCAAACAATACGGTAAAAACAGAGAACATATGTTTTTGTTGATCAGACGGAAGAAGATAAAAGGTTCCTTTTCATAGAGTATTTGAATGTAACAAAAATATTCGGTTCTAAATGAAACAGTTGTAGGTTTTTTTCTTTAAAAAGAGTAAAGAAAAAAAGAATAAGAAAAAACACCATCTGCAATGCCAAATCTCTTAAGAAATTGGCTGTTTGGGAGTTGAAAATCTAACATCCCAAAATCATTAAGTTTCTTATGTTTCCATTATCTGTATTAACATGAAAAGCAATATGTAAGAGTTGGGCCTTCGTTATCAACAATGTGATGATATATATACATAAAAAAGCATGGTCAGAGATGGGAATACTAATAATATTGGTACAACAGACATGATGGTATATATTACGCTTAATGGCCCGTCACTTGTTGTTGAAAGCTTGAAGAAAATTTTAAAATTAGATTTAACACAAAAGTCTGGCCTTACATACTACAAATATTTTATTTGTAGTATGGCAGACCAGTATATGTTGCAATTCAAAGATGCATTACCTCAAAAGTTTCGGAAAAAATTAACAATCATTTTTCAACCTCTTTGCCTTGTTTTAAATAATAGTCTTCCATTTAATTTTGAAAATTTTTTTAGAAGGGTGGTTTTATCTTCAAGTTTCAATTCCTTTAATAAATCATAGATAATTCCTTTTGATCTTCCATTTAATGCACTTTGCATGCACGTCACTTTGCATTGCGTTCACTTCATTTTTTCATTTGACGCTATAGACAGCTGAAAAAAATCATTAAATACGTAATCATTAATATGTATTGTAAGAAAATGCTACAATATTTCAAAAATATAACAGCGTTTATGAATGACTTATTAAAAAAGTAATTTTTCTATAACGAGATATAATTGCACTATTTTCCGTCTTTTTTAATTTTTTTTTTATTTTTTATTTTCCCTATTTTGCTTCTGGTTTTTCAACTCCTCGCTCATAATTGCTATTCCTATTACGAACAGCAATGAAACTAAATATTTCTTTTTTCCTTTATGTTTCTATCAGAAAAAAATGTTAAAATACATTTACTTGCAATAAAATTCTATAAGCAATTGATAATACAGTTGGTTTAAGGACCTTAACTCTATCAAAAAACTGATGACTAAAATGAAATGCAAAGTACTACACCTAGGTGCCTGTGATCTTTCTCGGGCTTTCGCTCAGGTAAGAATTGTTTAAATGAAGATAGTTTTGTTTATATCTCTAACAGATATGTCTCATACAAAATGTTTTATGAAAACAAGTAATTCTTAAACTATGAAATTTTTATTACAAAATATCCCATAAAGGATTGCAGGTAAGGGTTTTAATAAAATTTATTTTATTACTTCAACTATGTATGTTCTTACAGTATTGCTTGTCTCTATCGGAACCTTTCAATAATCCGAACCTGTATATGTCAGAATCAGGTTGAATATTTCGTTTTCGGCAAAAGTGTACATAGGACACTGCAGAATTTGTAGAAATGTTTACATCTGCCCATTCCAGCACTTTATTCAATGTCTGTTGTTGTCATTCGATAGTTCTCATGTGTGAATTTACGGGGTATAACCAAAAATCATCAACTGACTGTTTTGAGTTCATTCATGTTCTTTAACCCTTTGAACACGAATTTTAAAAACTGATTTTTTTGTCCCGTTTATTATTCACAAGGACAAAATAGGTCACAAATAAGGCAAATTTAGTATTTGGGATTTTTCTGACAAGCGGTTATCAATTTAAAGGCTGGGACATATGTATCCCACAATTAAGTACGGTCGGGACATATATGTCCTACATGTAGTGATCGACTTACTACAAGCGCATCTATCATTCCGGAAAAATTTACTATATTAACTTTTTTTTTACGTGGTATGATACAGGGTGAAGCAATCTTTGCATAATCCGACATTACACATTGGACAACTCATATTTGTTCTTTTTTGTATGTTCAGTTGAAAAAATATGAATAAAATATGAATGAACATAACAATCCCAATGAGGAATACGAGTGGGATATATCTGTCAAAGCTCAAAATCACAATGCTATTTCATGCAAGAATTGTATATCCTTTGCGAGATCTTTATTCCCCCATTACTTATTTTGCTAACCATTCAGACTCATGTAGTATGGCTTGTAGAGGAGATGACGGACTTACTTCTTCAACGGTTCTATTTCTTAGTTAAATGTAACTGTGTTACGAAATAGTATTTAGTTTGCTTACCATGGTTATTAATAAGAGTACATACCTTCTTTTCTTCAGCATGAATTTAAGAGGGGAATTCCTTTTATCTATAGATAATTTTTCTTTGCATATTCTACGCTAATCGCACTTTTTGTGAATACTTATTACATGTAAATAAATTTTTATCTCATTTTATACCACTTCTTTTAATTTATGTAACAACAAAACTTTTTGCATTCTGAATACTGGCGAAATGCCAGAAGAATTTTGCACATGCAATTCTTACATTGCTAAAAAATATTAGGTTGCTCTATTTCAATAGCGAGCAAAAAGATGCTGAAAAATCTGCAAAGGAAATTTAAGGACTGTAGTTCCCAATTTTAATCATAAAAAAAATTGCAATTATCATTAAATCATGCATATTAATTCAAAACTATTGTTTTAAAAAGGATTTTTGGTATTTATTAGGTTTTTGGGTATGTACCCTACTCTCTGCCATTAAAGGTTTTTCACTTTTGAAAATGATAATACTGATCTTATAGTATTAAACGATAATATTCATTTAGGTCTCTAAACTTATAATTCATAAAATTTTTACAAATCTTGCTTAGATTTCTCTCTCTCTCTCTTTTTCTTAAATAAAATACTGAATTATTTCCTTCATTAATATCACACATATTATGTTCATAAAGGAAAAATAACTTTATCCAGCACAACAGCATTTTTAATCAACCGTTTGCGAACCGTATTAACTTCAAAACTTGTAAGAAATCACAATGTTTTTGCAACTTAGCGATCTAAAAACAAACTCTTATACTACTTTAGTTTCTTCATTCATTGTAGGGCATTAAATTTAATTCTGAATTCATATCTTCAAAATATTTTTTGCCCCCACAACAAAATTGAGAAAATACTTCATTTTAAGTTTTTACTTTCAAGAAATTTCGTAAAAAGTAAGCCACTGTTGAGCGCGAATTACAAGACCTGCATATAAATATTAATAATTCTACTACCAATTTTGACGCAATGGATCGACGTTCTTGGTGAAGAATTTAATTATTCTACACAAACTAATCAAAGTAAAGTAATTCTATAAGTTTCTCACATCAAATCATCTTCCTGAACTTAATACTTAACCACCTGTTAATCAAAATTCTGTTGTCAATCTTTCTTCAGTTACGTTAAATAATAACGAACTCAGTGCCTTAAATAAACATTTTATTCTACTCTCCCATCCTTAATACCCAAGTTGATTTTTTCTATTAAAAAAGCTTTTGCATTTAGCGATGTCAGAACCACAAAAAAGACTCAATTAAATATTTGATTGTCAATACTGTTGACTTAAATTCGCGCCCTTAGAAAAACTGCTCTTTCTGAATTAAAATTTCGATAGTATTGGTATTATTCGTTAATAGTAATTAGCAGTATTGGTACTCGGTAGCATTGGTAGTTTACCTCGGATATTATTATTACTAAAGAGGATAAAGGGAAACAAATTGTAGTTCTCAACAAAGTTAAATATATCTACAGAAATCCTAATATTTAATATATGAAGGCCCGTATAGAGTATTATCTAAAGATTTAAGGAGTTTAAGAAAATTATATCTGCCATCAAAATTGATGTAATAATTCCTAGGCATCTGGAATTTCCTCTTAAATATAATAATTCA
>NC_092211.1:5019867-5052806 GCF_043381705.1 Parasteatoda tepidariorum
TTTAAAATTCGTGTTCAAAGGGTTAAAGAGCATGAATGAACTCAAAACAGTCAGTTGATGATTTTTGGTTATACCCCGTAATTTCACACATGAGAACTATCGAATGAGAACAACAGACAATGAATAAAGTGCTGGAATGGGCAGATGTAAACATTTCTACAAATTCTGCCTATGAACACTTTTGCCAAAAACGAAATATTCAACCTGATTCTGACATATACAGGGTCGAATTATTGAAAGGTTCCAAGAGGGACAAACAATACTGAAAGAACATACATAGTTGAAGTAATAAAATAAATTTTATAGAAACCCTTACCTGCAATCCTTTATGGGGTATTTTATAATAAAAATGTCATAGTTTAAGAATTGCTTGTTTTCATAGAACATTTTGTATGAGACAAATCTGTTAGAGATATAAACAAAACTATCTTCATTTAAGCAATTCTTACCTGAGCGAAAGCCTACGAAAGA
This sequence comes from Parasteatoda tepidariorum, assembly GCF_043381705.1. NCBI lineage: Eukaryota > Metazoa > Arthropoda > Arachnida > Araneae > Theridiidae > Parasteatoda > Parasteatoda tepidariorum. Next base: position 5,020,339 of record NC_092211.1, read on the forward strand.
TCGCAGGCACCTAGGTGTAGTACTTTGCATTTCATTTTAGTCATCAGTTTTTTGATAGAAGAGTTAAGGTCCTTAAACCAACTGTGTTATCAATTGCTTATTGGATTTTATTTCTAGTAAATGCATTGTAGTAGTGCTGCATTTTAACAATTTTTCTGATAGAAACATAAAGAAAAGAAGAAACATTTAGTTTCATTGTTGTTCGGAATAGAGCTCGGAATTATGTGAGAGGAGTTAAAAAACGAGGAGCAAAATAGGGAAAATTAAAAAGAAAAGACGAAAAATAGTGCAATTATATCTCCTTGTTGAAAAATTACTTTTTTAATAAGTCATTTATAAACGCTGTTATATTTTTGACATATTGCAACATTTTCTTACAATATATATTAATGATTACGTACTTAATGATTTTTTTCAGCTGTCTATAGCGTCAAATTAAAAAGTGAAGTGAACGCAATGCAAAGACACGTGTATGCAAAGTGCATTAAATGGAAGATCAAAAGGAATTATCTATGATTTATAAAGTGAATTGAAACTTGAAGATAAAACACCCTTCTAAAAAATGTTTCAAAATTAAATGGAAGACTATTATTTAAAACAAGGCAATGAGGTTGAAAAATGATTGCTAATTTTTTCCGAAACTTTTGAAGTAATGCATCTTTGAATTGCAACATATACTGGCCTGCCATACTACAAATAAAATATTTGTAGTATGGAAGGCCAGACTTTTGTGTTAAATCTAATTTTAAAATTTTCTTCAAGCTTTCAACAACTAGTGACTGGCCATTAAGCATGATATATACCATCATGTCTGTTGTATATGTGACGATGTTGGATATGTGTGAATATATATATGTGATGATATATATATATATCATCACATTGTTGATAACGAAGGTCCAACTCTTACATCTTGCTTTTCATGCTAATACAGATAATGGGAACAAAAGAAACTTAATGATTTTGGGATGTTAGATTTTCAACTCTCAAACTGCCCATTTCTTAAGAGATTTGGCATTGCAGTTGGTATTTTTCCTTTTTTCTTTACTTTTTTTAAAGAAAAAAATCAACAACTGTTTCATTTAAAACCAAATATTTTTGTTACATTCAAATTCTCTATGAAAAGGAACCTTTTATCTTCTTCCGTCTGACCAACAAAAACATATGTTCTCTGTTTTTACTGTATTGTTTGGCGCAGCATGTCGCAGCATGTTCTGAAATTGATTCAAGATTATTCATCAAATGCAAATGTTCTCAAGGTAGATTGTCAACTAATTGCATACTTTTGGAGCATTTGTTACTAGGTTATAAATATCAGATCGAAGTAATTCAATGAATATTGTTTATTTAGCCGAAAGTTTATCACGGCGAGCAAATAGATCTGGATTTTGCTATCAAGCAGATACTAGAAATTCAACAAAGATTCTAAATACTTCCTTCGAAGTATTTAGAATAATTTCTTATAAATTGTTGGCTGGCAAAATGAATGAAGTCCTGTAAAATGTTACCCTGTAAAAAAATCCTAGAACTCTTCGAAACATTTTAAAAGTTTTTTACACACTTCAGGCCATGCAATAAGTATTTCATTAACTCATGTGTAAGGCAGCACTTTTTATATCAGGCATTTCATAATGCTTTTGAATAATTCTTTGCATCATGTTCCGTAAAGTAGGAACAGTACTGAAGACAGGCTTCTTTATCTGTGTTCCATTTCTTCCTTTACTAAATATTCTATTTCATATCTTTGAAACTTTCGGCAATCAAACAAAGCAACAACTCACTTCACCTGTAATGCATTTAAAAAAAGTTTTTTCTTATCGCGCATTCCATTAAACTTTTAAATCCATGTCTGCCGATTCCTCCAAAATTGACTACCATGTGGCCTTTGTTTCACCCAATGTGGTTATTTTAATGAAATTCATTCTGCAAGTTCTGTTTTCATTTCTGATTGCCAAATAATCTTTCTAGCTTTAAAATACGTTTCCATTTCGAAACATGATTATTTAATTCATTCAGATTTTAACAGCTGCTTAGTAGCTATTCAAAATCTACCTTAATTAATCTTGATTATATAGATTTTAGATTTTTGCTTTCCTAGATTTCTGATGTATGTAAGAATCTCAAGAAATTAAAAAATCTAGTCTATAGCAAAATTCAATCACAATCTTTCTAACAGGTCTATATAACAACATGGTGTTCAAACAGTAATAACAATTGTTTTAAGTCGTTATAGGCAGACCGAATTTAATCATGCATGAAATAACATCCTTAATCTACGCATTTATTACCCTAAATTGCTCCCGAAATATTGAGGCTCTGAAAAACAAATTACGCACATATTGGTCGTGCAAGATGAAATAATTGATACATCTTACTGAAAGAACCAGTGGCTGCTTACTCGAGTTGAAGAAAGTCATTAACCATAAAGCACATCTAGACATAGCGTTCTAATTTAAAAATTAAAGGAAGATATTTTAATTGTTCTTTTCTTTATTAAACTACCTTCCTGGGTGACTCACTACATCGAATCCTTATTAAGTATCTTAATGACATCGGGTACTTTTCAAACATTTTAACCAGAATTCTAGCATACTCTTAACGTTAGGCATGGTATATAATTGACTCTTGCACCAAAGATTAAAACTAACTGAACTATTTCTAATCATAATAATTTCTAATCAAAATAAACGAGATTTTATCAATTCTGCCAACTAGGTAGATTTTTTGTGGGTGATTTTCGTTTATCCTGCCACCGACCTTGCTGCCAATATGCATACTGTTGAAAAACAACTCCATTAGGTTACTAATGAGAATTTACGATGACAGATTTAAAAAGTCTTTAGTAACAAACACCTCATTTCCGTAATTCATCCAGATACGCATTATTTCCAGTGCTAAATGAAGTGTTGAGCATTATCTTTGATTTAACACTTTGAACATAAGTTGAGTATCTACGAAGATTAATTATTCTAAAAACTATATATCACACATCATAAGGAGCCAATTCAATACTAATAAATAGCAATAGATCCACCGATCAATTGTTAAGTCAAAACTTGTTTATTATCCCATAATCTCTTCATCTGCTATAAAATTAGTTTTACTTGGAACAAATTGCTAGCTTTTCTTAGTTTCCTTATTTTTTAGTTAAAAAAAAAAAACGTTTTGGTTAAGATATAAAAAGTTAAAATCATATCGAAAAGCTGTCCAGAAAAGGTGGATTTTTCACTATAGCAACAAAATTATTGCGTTTTACAACTTTATTTTGAAACATCGATTTATCTTATTGAATAAATTTATTGAAATTATTAGATCTTTTTCAGAATCAAAAACATTTTAAAAATACATTGAGACTGGATGAACGTGATAGGAAAAAATTAAACAATGCACACACAAAAACAAAAAAATAATAATAACACAGCCATTAGAGTTTCAAAAAAAAGTTACATTACGTTTAGCAAATGTAGAATGGATCCTTTATGTTTGCAAATGTAGTTTAGCGGACAGTAAATTATAATTTTAACATTCTTAGCACCAATTTTAGAATTCCATGCTGAAATATAAACCATTTTTCATTTGAGCATCTATTTGCTACTAACTTCAGCTCTAATGGAGTACGATTAAATGAAATTGGTACCCCCATGGTAGATTTAGGAAATGTTCAAAATTAAATAAGAGATATTGTCATTCTCATCGTTGTTTTTACCATTTGCAAAATTTTTTTAAATAATCGGAAAAAATCATTAAGTTTTCTACTATTTTATAACCCCTAGTGGGCGGTGTTAGGCAAGTTTATCACCAAAATTTGGCTTTTAAAGTTAAACTAATTAAAAGCTATAGAAATTCTTTTCTGATATCAGTTTTAATTCCAAAAATATTTTTATTTACCCTTGCTAAAAATTAATGACTCAGTAAAAGGTTATAGCTCAATCACGAGCATGGCAAAATGTTCTAAGGTTTGCCATTGATGAAGATACAGGTATCAAAAGAATGCTATGAAAAATACAAAGAAAAAAAAACAGAAATAAAATCAATTTGCAATAGCCGAAATTCGAAGTTTTCTCAGGAATAGAACTATTGTTTTTATTATTCATGGTAGCTATTTATCAAAGTTTGTTCAAAATATATGTAATCTATATGGATATTAAGACGAAAATAAAGATAAATTTTTATTAAATTACAATACGGTTAAATGTTTGAAAATTCTTATTTGGAATGTAGGACTAAAATATCATGAAGTGATTTAACTTAAAGAATTAATATCTAATAAATAAACACCTCACTTTTTTACATTTTGTCAATTTTACGCAATCATGGACTTCTTATCCACTTTGTCACTGACATAATTTAATGCTGCAACTTTATATATGATGTGACAATAAATTTGGAATTTGTCCATTCTGAAACATTTTTAGGTAAGCTTTTGAGTCAAGGTCATCTATATAAAAAAAATTTCCAATGCCCACCTGTGTTAACATTTTTCGTCAATTCAAGCGTTTACAGAGCAGATTTGTTGGCCTCTTCTTCAGGGCACCATATTAGGTGGGCCAACGTTGCTCCCACAGTAAGGACATATAATACAGAGAAGGAAAGAACATCCGTGCCTTGCCCGAGATTCCAATAAATCCTTGCTCATGTGCCAATAAAACCCAACGAACCAACCAACTGATGTAATGTCAGTTCCCTAACCCCTACACAAGCCGGTCGGCATCTGTATAAAGTAAAAACGAAGAATTTGCTCCAGATAAATCAGAAGCAAGTGTATTTGCTGCGAGAAATTAGATTTTCCAAAATTCATTACATGTCTACCTTGCAACTTAAAAAGATTATCGGTTAGATTGTTTTTAAAGTTTTCCATTCTCTTGATGGAACTTTGATACTCTAAAAAGCAATATGTACTATCTCTTCAGTAAGATACCAGTAGTGATTTTACAAAATCACTAATTAAACACTGAGATATAATAGGATGGTCAAGGTAGCATTTTATATGGGAACAAAGCTATTGCCATTGCAAGACGCATTTATGGCAAAATTGCTAGTTATCTACCAACCAGGAATTGTAGTTGAAAGTGACTAATAATGTCTAGATTAAAAAATTCAATTAAGATTAGAAATCAGTTTAAAATGAAATTCCTAAGTTAAAAGAAAACACTTCATTACGGAAAAGTTTAATAAGCAGACCCCTGTCAGTGTTATCTTTGGCGATGACTTTATTTGACGTAAATGATGCTAGAAAAACTGGAAAAAAAGTTATAGATACGCATGAGTTTTTTTGTTACTGAATATTACCGGCGTGTATTAAATAGTGACTGGTGCGAGTTAAATCTGTCGTGGTCACAAAGTCCTCCAAGTTTCCTTAATAAATCATTACCTCTGGGGGTACTGATCCAGGAACTCCCTTGTCTTCCGGACCAGAAACAGAATTACAAGGATACGCAGTTGAACATTTGCAGTCGTAAACATACATTTGGGTCGGCTGTTCAACGACGTTCAAAATAAAGTAAAATTAATGAAATAAGTATTTGAGTTTGAAAAATACAGAATTTAGGGATATTTTTAAGGGAAATCTCAAATTACGATGTCTTTGCTAACCCCTAAAGTAGATTAGAAAACTGAAATATTTTATACATCAACTTTTTAAGAGAAAGCTGATACTTTTTGATTTGGGACAATATGCTTTATTTCTAGGGGTGTATTATGCACCATAACGTATGATTAGTATGGAAAAGACTATCTTCCATCACCTGAATAAATTTTGTATGCACTTNACTTTAAAAAAAAAGAAAAAAACAACTATAGATGCGCATGAGTATTTTGACACTGAATATTACCCCCGTGTATTAAATAGTGACTGGTGCGAGTTAAATCTGTCGGGGGTCACAAAGTCCTCCAAGTTTCCTTAATAAATCATTACCTCTGGGGTTACTGATCCAGGAACTCCCTTGTCTTCCGGACCAAAATCAGAATTACAAGGATACGCAGTTGAATATTTGCAGACGTAAACATAGATTTGGGTCGGCTGTTCAACGACGTTCAAAATAAAGTAAAATTAATGTAATAATTATTTGAGTTTGAAAAATACAGAAATTAGGGATATTTTTAAGGGAAATCTCAAATTACGATGTCTTTTCCAACCCCTAAAGTAGATTAGAGAACTGAAATATTTTATACATCAACTTTTTAAGAGAAAGCGAATACTTTTTTATTTGGGACAATATGCTTTATTTCTAGGGTTGTATTATGCACCATAACGTATGATAAGTATGACAAAGACTTTATCTTCCCTCACCTGAATTGACAGTTTTGCAATCCCATAGAGACCGACTGACCAAAAGGTGTAGTTCAATCTTACAGATCTCCATTCTAGTATAATATAGTGAAAATATGTTCCAATAATCTATAGGAATCTAGGGGATATTCTAGCATAAAAATGATATGCATTTGACTGTTTTACATTTTTTAACAAACATGCATATCAGATAATATTATGTCAAATGAAACTTTAAAATTATACAGAAAATTTGAAACAATTAGGTTTCTTTACTGCTGAAAATTGTACTTTTGATTTTTTTTCTGTACACGATTCAAAAAAGAGAAACATACTCTTTGGCTGTTGTTGTCCTGGTTTTGAGTCTTTTATCGGTGGCCCCACGTTCTTTTCAATTTTTTCAAAACAATAGGACTGGATTCATTGCTTTAAAAAAAATCATAACTTTCTAACGTACTGACGGGCCATTAGTATAGCCATTCTAAATTCCACAATAAATTTCAACCAACAAAAAATAAAACAAAATTATTTTTATTAAGCGAAACCAACATGCATGTACAGTATAAAATATTACTTGAGGCTAAAAAGAAAAAGTGAGTTATTCTGATTGAAAAAATCATAAGCCTGTCAACATTTTATAAATAAATTTAATACTTCTTTTTTGTGCTAGTTTCAGTTCTTTTTGAATTAATGCTCTAACATAATAAGTTGACTCTAATGTTCCTTTTCTTTATATTGAGTGGAACAGGAAAAAGCAGTAATTGATATACATTATAGTAACCAATATCCCTGAGCTGATAAAGTAAAACTTTGTTGTTTATTTTATGGTTTAAAACAGTAAAAAATGGACCAACATAAAGGCCTAGATGGATCTTTGTTTGCACCAAGCTTAAATAAATTAAAATACAGATTAAGCAGAGCGTTGATCCAAAATTACGAACTTTTTTAATTAATATTGACGAAAGGATGCCAGTGCTTTATCTAGACCTTTATTTTCTATTGGGTTCAATGTACATTGAAATATGACAAAGTATGTAACTTAAGAAATGTACATTGTAATTTCCAGTCAAAACGTCCTTTAGATATACGATCAATATAAAAATTACTCGATACAATAAGTATCAGTAATATTTACTCATATAGAATTACTTCGTATGTGAGAAAGTTTTGTTCTCTAGAAAAGTTTTATGATCAGAATTTTTTTTTTTTTTTTAGTTAATGAGTTTTTTGTTTAAAGGAGGACATTGTTCTACGTAGACGGAAACGAAAAATAGCCTGAGTAAAGCAAAAGTAAAGTTCAAATATGGACATACTATAGTTTTAGTTTTCTAAACGAAATCTTTCCTTTATGTCTAATGACGAAAATGATAGGAAAAAGTAAGGCGACCATCACACGTACAAAGTGGGTCCCCTACGAAAACTGAGGAGCAAGATAAAAAAAAAAACTTTAATAAACATGTGAGAGAGGTATAACCTGGTACTCCAGAGTACCGAAGATGAAATTAGGATAAAGTTCCACAATTTGAAAAAGGGTGGGCTACTGGAAAGATCGTTAACTAAATTATTAGAATTATGATTTCTAGAAATAAAGGTTGGTAGATGAGGAACAGTGTTGAGTGATTTTAACAACAGGAAACTCTTACCTATGATTAGATTTCCTGCTATTTAATGAAATGAAAGATTGCTTACTATTTCGATTTCGTCAAATTTTTCATGTTCCTTTCCTCGAAATTATGCATAGTTTTAATTATACGCAAGACTACACTGACAAAAAATTAGTCAAACATCCTAACTATTAATATTAACTATAAGTTGTTTATTGGCTGGAAAACAACTATAAATTCAAATTTACTCAAAATCGTAGAAATTCGGTGACTGATTTTCGGATAAAGTAAATTAATCGATTGTANTTAACTATAAGTTGTTTACTGGCTAGAAAACAACTTTAAATTCAAATTTACTCGAAATCGTAGAAATTCGGTGACTGATTTTCGGATAAAGTAAATTAATCGATTGTATAAAGTTGGAATTAGAAAGTTTGTAGGATGGTGTGATCTGTTGATTGAATATGTAATAACAGAATGAAAAAAATTCCCATGTCAACAAGATAGCTCTGTGGTAAAGGAGCATTTTACTAAGAGGTAGACATTTAAGCAGCAGGTGAGGCAATTATCTTTTGTTTAGGAGAAGGGGAAATCAATGTGTCAGTATGAATGTGAAGCCAACATATCGTCCATGAAAAGGGAACTAAAATTACTTAAGCTACGTCCATGACCATGTGCTGATACTATTAAAAGTGAAATCCTTTAAATAAAATGCGGGTAATGTGTACTAATTTGTCAAATTCAACTTGGCAAAAACTAGAACTCTTTTCATTTTTGTTTTCCTGGCAATTAAGGGCACCGTTTAGATAAATATTCGTAAAAAAATATTTTACATCCAAAGAGATCATTATGTTTTCACTAGGTCTAAACGTACGAAGCTCATTAACAAAATCAAATCAGTTTTTGACGTTACTCTAATTCAAACTAAGAAGTGGGGGGAAATTGAAACACGATGTTTAGTTAATTTTTAAGGCGAGGTTCCATTATTAGAAAAAAATGTGTTGAAAAGAAATTTTTTAATTTAAGGTGAAACTTTAAATCTACCACAGGGAGAAAGAGAGTATTTCAGATGATGAGGAATAATTGCAGGAGTTCTGATTGCAGATATAATTTTCTTAAACTCATGAACAGTCGCATATTTATATAACATTCTATATGGGCCGTTATCAATTAATTTTTAAGATTCTTGTTGATATCTAACTTTGTCTAGAACTACAATTTAATTTCCTTTATCCTCATTAATAATAACACTGTCTGAGTTAGATTTTAGAGACTTTAATTTAGAAAGAGCAGTTTTGCTAAAGTTATTGGTAGAAGGTCGAGAAATTAAATTTACAATATTAGCAACCATTGATTCTTTTTTGGCGATACTGAGAACACTAAATTAAAGAGGAGAAACAAGCTTTCTGGGTCGGAGGATAGAGCAAAGTTATTACATATAAGGCCACTGAGTTAGTTATTATTCAACGGAACAGAAGAGAAACTTACAACAGAATTTCGATTAACAGGTAGTTAAGTATTACATTCAGAAATATGATTAGATTTGAGTAATTTATTGAATTTCTTCTCAGTCATTAATTTGTATTTAGAGTTGAAAAAGTCGATTATTTGCCAAGAACGTCTATCAAATGTGTCAAAATTGGAATTCAAATAACTGATATTTATATGCAAGTCATATAATTCGCACTCAGCAGCTAACTCTTTACGGATTTCTTGAAAGTAAACATAAAAGTTTGTTGAGGGAGGAATTTTTTTTAAAGATAATAATTAAAGATAAAGTTTTATGCGCCTACAATGAATTAAGAAATTAAAATGATTTTCAAGATTGTTTTTCAAGTCTTCCATTCTAAAAATAATTAATGTAATTTTTCAATAATTTTGACGTCAATTTTAAATTTACCGTTAGAGATGATATGAAGTTTATACTAGTTGTTGTCATAGCGGACTAAAATTATTTTTTCTCTTTGGATCACATAATATGCAGAAAATGTTACAAAATAATTTTACTAAAATTAAAAAATATATATAGAGAGAGAACGCCTTAACATGATTAGATAAGTGCATTATTTAATTATAATTGTAGTTATTTTATGGTATAAATAGATATCTACCGCACTCTGCTCACTCTCCCTCAACAACCCTCAAATTGCTTTCGTATATCTCTATGCTCGTTCACCAGTAATTGAAATAGAACAGCCTAATAAATTTTATCAATTTGTCTGAAATTCAATTCGTCAACACTCATAAAGCAAATTTCTATGTGCTTAATTGTTGAGAGAAGTACTATACGCAAATGGATAATAGGTAAATAATGTATTTTTCAAACAGCAAATTATGGTACTACATCAATCTCCAAAAGCAAGGAATGATTTTATAAATCTGTAAAAATACGTATATATTTATACCTAAAACAAAAAATAATTTAAAACTGAAATATGTTCGCATCTAAAAACCTTATACTTTTTAAATTTTAAGTTTTGTTGATACATAAATAGGAAGATGGGGTATAAAATGAGATAGCCTTAAAAAATTTATTAACATGTTACAAGTGTTTAAATTTTAAGTACAAAAAAGGACGATTTTGTCAATAACACGCCAAAAAAATATGTAAAATGAATTTCCCACTTGAAAAATATAGACGCGTTGAATAAAATAACTTATGCACCCATATTAATAGCAATCGCAAGTAAACTGGTCACTATTTCACAACACAATTGCATTTAATGAAACAATAGTATCTTTGAAGAAGTTACTAAGAAACTCCCGTTTATCCCTTCCACAAGCCACACCATGTAGTAAGTGTCTGCAAGATTAACAGAAAAAACCAAGTCATGAGGGAATAAAGATAGCAGCCAATTTTGCAAAGGACATCGTACGCAAAAACTTGAAAATTTAATTATTTCTGAAGAAGTCTCTGGCGTCAGCGCGAAATTTTTGCAGCCAAACTTAAAAGGTCTTCTAAATACAATTTGTCGACAAAATTTACTCAAATTTAAAAATAACAAAAAGATTCCACAATTAAAAAAAAATATTCTTAATGAGTCCATTGCAATCTTTTGTTGACTGCAATGTACTACTAAACATAAATTAACTAGACTTAGAGAGATGCAAAAATATTTCTCTTAAACATGACAACGCTATTCACTATTATTTTCAAATACCTATCTGAACCAGACCTAAAAATTGGTGATCTTGCTTGAAACTCGTAACATATTATCGATAAAACAGGTGGGTCTCCTTAAATTAGTCTTATTATGTAAATTATTAGAAAAACTAATAGATGTCTGACTAATTTATTTGCTTGAGAGTGACAACATTCTACTTGATGGAGAGTGCAAATGCTTTTCGATACTAGATGTTTTACAACTAGAAAAAAAACTAATACAGGCTTTTCTACAAAAGCATCTAGTCTATGCCATTTTTGCTTAGAAAAACTTATGAATAGACACGTTGTTCTGAAATTTTAAAAGAAATAGTGATTTATGCTATTACAGGAAATGTGGTTGTTTTTTTTAGTTGATCTAATAAAATTTATCCTACATTTTAAACCAAGAAGAAGGCGCTTTTCAGCAAAGCCCAATAAGTGTTACTTTGTTCTAAATTAAAATTAACAAGGTGTTTCTAAATTAAAATTAACTGATGTTTACCAAAAACATCAAATAATGCTGAGTTGTTGGTTGATGGTTTTCTATTATAACTTTTGGATCGCTATCGGAAGACAACTATAACAAGCAAGATAAAGTGTCAGATTGCATGAATATAAATGGTTTTCGTACGTTTTTGCACGAAACGAAATATTTATCATGATTCTGACATAGAGTTATCGAAGAGGATCGAAGGGTTCCTCCAGGAGCAACGCAATATGCAATACCAGAAGAAAGCGAATTGCAAAAAAATAAAATGCATAGAAACCCTTCACTGCCATTTCTTATGTGGCATTTTATATTAAAAATTTTATAGTTTAATTAACGTTTGTTTTCAAAGAACATTCTGTTAAACACAAAGGAATAAGAGAGAGAAATAACTATTTCAATGTTAAATCAATCCTTGCCTGAACAAGGAAAACAGCTGGCGCCTTCCCCCAACTTGAATAATATGTTTTTCTTTACAGTTTTAGGATTGATGAGTTAAGGTCATAAATGCCACTTTACCATCAATGGTTTATGGAGTTTTTTACCATAAAAATCTTAATTTCAGTGAAAAAACTTTTTTGATAAAGAAAAGTGAACATTTGGTTGTATTGCTATTATTAATGTGAATAGGAAATATATAAGAGGAGATGAAAAGCAAGGAGAAAAAACAGAAACAATTTTTTTTTTTTAAAAAAATACAGAAAATAGCTCAGTGATATCATTTGTTATTGGAAGAGACTGCTAGTTTCAAAACAATTGTGTTCTCATATTCAAGCAGAAAATTCGCATTGAATTATGTCTCGTTTTAGACAAATTAAATTTTTAATAAGTCATTTATTAAAGCTGAAATTTTTTTAAACATTATGAAAGTGCAATTTCGAGAATATTTGTTAATGTAAGTAAGGATTCAATGACAAAGAACCAATGAAACAAATAACTTCTGAATTAAAATATCGGCATGAGTAATTGGAGTAAAAAAAATGGTCTTGTCTGTGAAATTTATAAAGTAAAAAAAAGGAGTTACTTTTCACAGTAAAAATGAAATATTTGATGGTTAAAAAAGTTTTAGAAGCAATTACTGAATTTGATCCTGTTTTAAAAAAAAGAATATTAAAAATTTCAAAAGTTTTTTGGCAAAACCGTGTCGAAAAATTTCTTCACTCAATGAGGAAGAATGTGTTAGTTACCTAAATAAGTGATTGAAACAATAGAAATAATTTTTTTATTGTAGATTCTACACCCAATTTCTCCCATATAGACCAGTTGCCGCATATAAGGTGAAGTTAAACACCACTTTTAAAATATATCTTGTGATATACGTAACAAACTGTGAATCGAAAGGAACTTTTTAAAAACTTAAATCTCAAAAAAGAAAGAAAGAAAGAAACGTGTGAACATGTTAAAAGAAAGGCATAATAATTCACCCTTTCTATAAATAAAACTAAGAATAATAAAATATCGTACTTTTGACGTGCAGACACATTTTTTTCATTAATGTGAAACATCTTTAATAATTCAAAACAATACAATACGACACACAGAAAAAACAGAAGATGTAAATTGAATGAGTTAGTTTTGGATATTTAGGTCTATGTGAATGACTACTGAAATTAATTTATATATTAGGGCAAATAATAATAAAATAAACATAAACACATTAAAAGAAAACACAAATGAGTTAAGATTATTCAAAACTAAAATTCACGAACTGAAAGGTGGCGAGCAGAAATGCCAGGTTTGAAACAAGTTAATTCAGTCATAAAACCTGAAAAATTTAACACGTTTATAAAAAACATAGGATTACTATGATAAATTTACTTTATGTATAATTATGATAACATTATGTAGTAAAAGACTTATTTAAAATTATTTAAACAAGTTGCATTTGATTTTCACCAGGGAGTAAATTAAAAAATTTTGACGTTAAATGTTGAAAATCTTGCGAAATTTTTTTCTTTTATGCTTGAGTATAAAATAAATTTGGCTGGATCTTTTCATGCTAGTTGTCTCTTTTGTAGCAAGTATTTGATTTTGTAATAAGATATAGACATAATTAGTAAAAAAATATACATTTTGGATAGATAATATGTTGAGTAACTGATAGTGGTTTGGGTTAATTCGTCCATTCTTGTGAAATACGAATTTGGTAAATTTTTCTTTAATATAACGTTGTTTTTTTTTGCCTTAACTAATAAAGCATAATAAGTATAATGAATTTCCAAAGCATGATTTAAAGCAGGGAGATATTTATTTTAAATTGCAGTATCCGCCGACAATAAATTTTAATTTCCTTGATATGTAATTTAAACAAGTATTATCGCTTAATCAAGCTTTTACAAATGGCTCAAGCATGCTGGTCTACGTTGAGATAGGAAGTTAGATATATCGGAAAACGAAAGTCCTAAAGTACGGTATGAAATTCCAAGAAACTGATAGCAAGTTGTTTTCGAAAAGATGTTTTAAATGATTCAGAAACAAACTTGCTACTGAAAGTCTAGTTGAAAAGTTGAAGAAAAGCCTATGACAACTGATTTTAAGCACAAAAAGATCCCCCAAAACGCTACAATAAATTGAAGTCAAGTATTATCTGGACAAGTGATGTAGAGGTACTTGGTAAAAGTGAAGCATTGGTAGGTGGTTACTGAGAATATTAAAGAAGAAAACAAATATAGGGTTGTCTCTGAATCATGAAGAAAAGAATATACTAGTACATTTGTATATACATAAAAGCATTCGGAAAAAATTCGATTTTGGAGGCAAAAAACCAAAGTAGCAAATGCGAAATTATTGGCAAAATGTAAAATAAAATTGACTTAGTGGATGAGGAAGAAAAATGTGATAGTCTGGATGATTAATGTGGGTGAAAATGAAGATTTAAAAAATAGTTGTTGGAGTTATAAGAAAAAGTGACGAAAAAAGTCTCGATTTAAAAAAAATGAATTCATGATATAAGTTACATAACTAAAACTTAATGTTCTTAAACATTATTAACAACAAAATTATTCATCGAAATCTCTAGTGAAAGGCAAAATTAGAATAAATATTCTAAAGTAAAATTGTTTAGCCAAAATTTTAAATATATATATACAAAACCAGAGATGCCAACTTGCTCCGGACAGCAAATATATATTTTAAAGTGGTAGTTTATCAATTGTGATTCTTGGTTTAATGCATTCAATTTAGTAGATTTTTATCCACCACTATTTCGAGATAATTCGTAGGCTTACATAATTCACCACTTTTTAGTACTTAAGTCATACTGTACCCTCTAAAAAGCAAGCAAAAATAGCAAAATAATTGAAAAATTTACTTTGCAGTTATTTACCGTTTTTTTTAAAATTATTTTGGCGTGTCCGGAGCATTTGGCATCTCTGCAAAACGAGCGTAACATTGCCGCATCACGGTAGTAAGAATTTTAATTTGTATGTAGTTCAATAATGGTACAATGGCATAGTTATTTATTTGTGTGGACATTAAAAAAAGTTGAAAGAATACATTATGTTACGATATATAGTTTTAATTTGGGCTGACATCAGTTTTATGCGTAGCAACAATTAAGAATTTAAATGAAGTTAGAATTCGGCTTGTAGGTAATTATGTAGGGCGTTATTAGTAGGATATTATTAATGTCCAATGTTAATGACTCTAATTAAAATTATGCATATGATCCGTGATTTTTGAATGACGCAAATTTGCTCTTCAATTGAGAAAAGTTTGCTAGAAGAGATGTGTTTTTTTCGTTTGTCGGCAAAATGTAAGGAATTTGAAGCCTTCTTATGCTATTCATAAATTTAAAGCAAAGAGTTAACAATACTAGAGTACAGCAATAGCAAGAAAGAAGGGTAGAAAAGTTAGCAGATCTGAAAAGAAGTTCGCGTGTTTTTTTAGAAAAGGGAGGATAATTTTTTAGAACGGATAAAGGTGGAACATGAGGAGAAATATTCAAATCATGGTTGAAAAACGCAAGCAACGGGAATATTAGTTTTCTGCATATATATTTCGAGAAATGCTGTATTAAGATCTTCAAAATGTTCAATTTTTTGTTTTATTTTAATAAAATTTGGAATTTATTTCAAGTCAAATAGTTTTTTCTGGATCATCAAAAATAACTAGTTTTTCTGAACAGTTACTGTAGGCCTTGACGGCAAGTCCTGACACTTGTTAAGAAATATCGTGTTAAAATTTTAATTCAGTTTAATTTACCGTACTGGAAATAAATGGCCCATGAAAGAGATTATAAGCGTGACATAATGTTTGAAGATCTACTATCGATGGAGACACAGGCATCAAAACAGTTCTGCTCTCTGAGCATGAAAAATACAAAAATGTCATAGAACTAAGAACAATTCAAATAGAATTTGCAATAGACGAGATTAGAAGGCCCTCTGGAATAGAACTACAGTACTGTCATTTGTGGTAGTAGTGTTTTTTTTTAATAAAATTTTTCCCTAAATATATGAATATTAAGGCTAAATGTAAAGACATATTTTCTTATATTAAATTACAATGTTATTTAATTTCTAAAAATGCTTATTTGGAATATATGACGAGTGTCCTTTCTTAATCTTAACCTAAATTCAAGTTTATGAGAAAATTACTAAGCGAAAATAATAACTACTACATGAATAACTAAGCAAGAAACAGGTGAGTTTTTTTTGTCAGATTATAGAGAAAGATGTTGTTGATTAAGATATAAAATACTTCATTCGACTTGCATTGATCTCACAAAATCTCCTTCAGCTGGAAATAGATTTTGCAGTATATGCTAAAGTGAAGAATTTCAAAATACATTAAGTTTAGAATTGGAATAGCAATTGTTTGAGACAATATTAAATGTTCCTGTAATAGAGCAATTATGCGAGTGTAGTATGGAAACTAGGAAATTCATTGAAAATTCCATGGCAATGTTGTGACACGAAATTAATTATCTTTGATGAGAAAATAAAAGATTAGTTTAAAATTTGAATAATTTCCAAGTGAGATAAAAATTGCTTGATTTAAATTATTCAAGAAAAACAATACGCATAAAAAGCTGGTACGATACAAATCAGAGTGAAGCAAATGGTACACCTGAAATTTATAAATTACAAATTCCTAACAGCTGTACCACCTATAAAACGCAGCTGATTGTAGTTGTTAATAACCACGATAAAATAAGATGTCAGGGAAAAAATACAACAGTAACTTTTATAAAAGTTTTGTTTCATATTTCGTTGAAACATTAAATAAATAATGAATTTTACTATATTCATTTATTAAACTAATAAAATAAATAGATTTATTTTGAAGTGTTTTAATACATAATAAACCTTTAATAGCTAGAATGGAGTTAAAATTTTTTTGTAATTGTTTCATTATGAATTATCGCATGCAGGATATTGCCCAATTTTCCCTGGAGTCTTACATGTGATGAACCTATGATCAATTTTTAAAAAAATATTTGCTATCGAACAATGATTTATAATAATACCAAAATTACTGCTAAAAATTATATAATATGAAAATAGATATGCTGAATCATCTATTTNATAAAACAAGTTGTAGGTGCGGTATGGCCCAAAATGGCTTTTGTGCCAATAATACTTAATTAACTAACTAACTAACTAACTATTTTTTGACTTTAAACATTTTTCTTAAGTAAAAACGAAAATATTGACTCCATTAAATCATTAAAATTACATAAAATTTCGTTTTTTTTAAAGATTAAAGCTGCATAAAAACACATTTAATGTTAAAAATGTCCCACACGTAACCATGGAACTATACAATGCTTGAAGTCATGATGAAATGCTTGATGTAATTGATGAAATGGCCTGTATTTTTTTATTGTGATTTTTATTAGCTTATTTACTTTACTTAGTGCAAATGAACGCTAAAATCGCATTGTTATTCTGAAAAACATTGGTTATTTCTCCTTAATTTAAATCATTGTTTTATGTCCTTGGGGCTATATAGCCTAATTTAACTTTCACGTAAAAAAAAACATACATTAATATTAAATGAGGAAATAGTTCATAATAGAGACATTAAAGAAACTGCACTACATATCACGAATCTTTGTTAACTCCATTCTAAAATTCCATCACACACACTTCAAAGACGACGGGTTTGAAGAAGATTCCGCCAATTCCACGACAGTTGAAAATTTTGTACTATTTTAAGAAGTCGTCCACTACCCTGAAAAATAAGAATGTCAAAAAGAAGCCTGGATGAATTTTATCGATACCATAAATAATACAAAAATCAAAAGAAATTTGAAATAACATTGAAATAATTTATCTAGACAAAACAACTTAGAAAGTAAAACAAAAAATAAAATAGTTATAAAAAACAGTAATTAATAATTAAAAAATAATTAAGGTAAATTTAAAATTGCTCCCAAATGAAAAAATCAGTAGAGTGACTACTTATCTTCCTATTTTAATCAATACTGCTCATAAAAAAGTTAATCGAATAAAAAACATCAACCCACTCAGCCCTCAGAGTCGTACGAAGCGGTTAGATTTTAAAACTGAGTGGAGTGAAAAAAGTTTATTCCAATATCATCCTTTCAAGTTAAAATATTTGGTTCTTGGATAATGACTTAATAATTTGTTTTTCTAATAAAAAAAATGAGTAAATTCGCTATTGGAAATGGAGCTGAAAGGGTTCATCTGGAAATATCTAAAAAAAAAAAAATCGTTATGATTCAGAGGATGAAAAATATTATGATATAAAAGATTTTGTACAGTTTTGTACACAAAACTACCCATCAAGCGTTAATGTTTTTAAAAGCTAAAAAAAGAATTAAATTTTACATTTGATATATTGTTTTTTACATCTTTCGATTTCATGTACTTTGAAAGAGTTTAAATTACAAATATTTCATAAATAAATTATACGATTAATATAATATTCCTAAAAATATGAAGATGTCCTAAAGAAAAGATTATGGAATTTGTAATTCTTGAACAGAAAAATATGTTGATAGTCAAATAATACATTTAAAAAAATGTTTCCTAATAAATGGAGAACGTCATTTGTAGAAAATTAGCTACTTTAAAAGAATTAAGCATTAAAGTAATTAGAGGAAGTAAAAGAAATTTTCACTTGATTAAATTTGTAGCAAACTGTGTAAAAATTTCATATGAATATAAACCTGTTTCAATTGATTTATTAAATTTAGATGTATCAAATTATGTGGAAGAAAAAAAATATTCATGAAAAAAAAATTTGATTCTTTCGGTAAATTCTAAAACAATGATTTTAAAACCTAAAAACTAAATAATAATAATAATAATTATAGAAAAACCTGAAATAAATCTTGATTTTTTTTAAAATTCCAGATTGTTAAATTAATCATTATATAAGAAATATATAGTACATCGAAAGTATAATATAACTAAACAATTTAATTAAATTATATCTTAACATCTCAATACAAAACTCATTTTTAGGTAAACTCTTGTACCAAAAATTAATGAGTACAGAAGAAACTTTCGAAAGTTAGTTAGAAATAAGAAATAATAACATAGAATTAAAAAAATCAAATATCACTCAATGCACTTTTGATATTAGTATGATTTTAATGAGGAAAAAGAGGTAATCATCTAAAAATAGTAAATGATGGAACAATTTCGAATTATTTAAATAAAAAGTTGTGATAATTTATGCTTGGCTAGGGCTATAACTGTCCTTTCAAAACAAAATCCTGATTAGTTATGTAATGAAATAAATTGTAAGAAACTCATAAAAAATCTCTTTAAAAGATACTAATCAAGGACAGTATGAAATTACAAAAAAGCATAGTCAAATAAATTACATGAACAATGCGATATACTGTTATTATACATTATGCGATATACTGTCTAGAAAAATTTTTAATGAGAAAAAATATATTGGTACTTAAAAGTCTGCCTGTATTTCTAAATATTGAAACTTCTAAATCATTTTGATGTTATAACTACTATAAAAGGATTTTAAGTCAAATAAATTTTTGCGAATATTGTCAAATTGGTTATGATAAAAAATACATGCGTAAATGTTTATTACAATGTAATAGATGTTTTGCATAAAGTTCTATTTGTGAAGGAGAGCAGGTGTTTTGTAATAAATGTTTTAAACTGTTCAAAAGTAAAAAAAATGTTTAGATAATCCTAATATGCTATATAAAAATTTAAAGTTACGCTTGTAAAATGTTTAAAAAGTAAATGCAACATTAATAGAAGTGAATAAACTCCTTAAAAGAATAAATGTGAAGAAATGAAATATAAAAGTTGTAAAAAATGATTAATTATTGATCATAAATGTTTTATAGAAACAAAAAGATGTAGAAGTATATTTGTTTGTAAGAGAACAAGAAGTAACGAAAGAGAATGATGCAACGCTTGTAAAAAATATTCCATTTTGTTTGTAGATATAACTGTATTAAAAAACTATTAATCAACAACTTTTGTTTTGAAGCAAACATAGCACTAATTTTCTGGGCATGAAATATTAAATTTGGGAAACTAGCTTTTGGTAGTGATTTGTAAAACTCTAACTTAGGCATATTTAGAAACAACTGCTTCAGATGGCGCCAATCTACGGCTATTCAATAAAGAACTTTTGCTTTCAACATTTTACCAATTGAAGCTGCCTACTTCCATCAATATATGTTTTGTAGAACAAAAATAGAGAAAGTAAAAAGGTCATCAATACTTTGTTAAAAAAAAAAGAACAAAAATAGTTTTAAATAAAGTAGACAAGAAAATGGATGTATATTGTTTATGTTCGTCATGGATCGGCAAGTTAAAATTCTATCCGCGGGCCGGTTGAAACCTTCCGGCGGGCCACAGTTGGTCCCCGCGGACCGTAGGTTGCCCATCCCTGGTCTAGAGAGCAACAAAAATGCTGTTTTTCGGGGCTACATAGTCTTTTTATTACGGTGAGGCTTTTAATGCTAAGAGTCATGCTAATGCTATATCGCTTTTCCCACATGGTAAAAGTAGTGTAAAAGGGTAAACAACGAATTGAATCATTGAGTAAAAGCCTTTATTCTTTAGAAAAGCATGCAATTTTCTGAAGATCATCTTCAATTAAAATTTTTTAATTTCTTGTTAAATGTGCGTTTACTGTTTATCAAGGAAAAAAAATTATTTCTATGGAAGTGACTGATTGTTATAAGAGATTTGTAGATTCAATTTAATATTAATAAAAATGGCATGAGCATTTTTTGGACCTTGTGATCCTACATTCACTTCAAAGGCTATGAAACGGTAAAAAATAATGCATTCTGCTTTCAGAAACTTTTTTTTAAATGTTGTAGTTTATGTAGTATGTTAAATGTATATGTTTAAGTGAAAGAGGGATTAAGATAATTTTTAAAACATGTAACATATTTTTATTTTCTTTGTTATATGTTTTTGTTCTGCGAGTATTTTTATGGCCATTAACAGTCTCAAATATGTAACAATTGCTATTGAAAATACTTTCAAAAATATCAATGCAGTAGGTATCAGTAGCTTGGTTAGATTATTTATCTATGCAATAAAAGTATACAACACGCTTTGATTAGTTCGAATGTTACTGGTTTAAGATGTTTTACTATATTTGCATTTTATCTGATTTTATTCACTTTTGAAAAGCCTGTTTTGTCATGCTTAGTTTGATAAACTCCATGTGATTTTAGTAAGAAAAATTTGTAGTACGCATTTTTCTTTAAGATTTATTTTAAAACCTCCCATTTGGAGTAGCATACCTTTTTTGTGGACTTTGTGCCATTAAACCCCACATTCAATTCAATTTATTAGTTTCGAGGAAAAAAAGGTTAAAATTAGATTAAATATATTAGAAAATAGATGGTTTTTATGAAAACATCTATCAACTTCAGGAATGTCACCGGCTGAAAGTAAGAGATGCCGTAGAAAATCAACAATTACTTTTCAAATAAATACATGCGTGAAATATTTGTACAATTAAACACAAAAATCAATTTAGGAAACTTTTTTTCGTAATAATAAAATTAATAAATGCATTTAACGGACAAGGAAAAGAAATTTTGTAGAACCTTTAGTACCTAAAGAAGCCTTATGGACTTACAAAACTGAAATATGAAATGAATAATAAAGAGAAAGATAAATAGATAGCTTTATATTTTTTATATCTTACTGTTATATATATTTTGATGACTATTCATAGTCATCCTATCAAAACGCAATGAAAATTGTCCCGGATAAATAAAATGTGTAGTATCATAGTCTAGAAAGTTATATCTTCCTGTACTACCATTACAAGGAAGAAAAATTAATAGTTAGTTTATGTGAATCTTGATCTAAAATAATTAAGAGTAAGCATTTTAGCTGTACAGTGGAAAAGAAAAAATGCATGTTATATGAAATAAGAAATTTAATGTCATTACGATATTAAAATAGGTTTCATATAGAAACACAGAAAACTGATGAAATGAAATAAGCTATCAAAAGGAAGTTTGAAATGTTTCATAAGTATGGCATTCTGAAAAGAAAACAAATGAACTATTAAAATTAATTATGTTAAGTTTCTAAAAATAAAATTAAAAATAAATTATAAGCCCGAAGAACATATAGACTTTGAAACTAGCAAAAAATACATATTTAATGCTAAACACTACAAGAAAACTGTTAAAGATGAATTAGGCATAGAATGTGATGAACTGGGGGGGAAAATCCTGGTTTACGGTTTATACTAGTTTAATTTCTTTATAGTATGGGATAAATTTGGACAGAAAGAAAATATGTTTCAAACAAAAATGTTATAGAATTAGAAGATTTTATAAAATGTTACTTGATGGGGGAAATTAAAGAGTTAAAATAATATCTATGACTGATGTTTGCATAGAAATGTTTTATAACTATGAAGATGACTGCATTAAAAACATTTTTATGCAAATTTATACATAGCAATCTTTACAATCTGCACAAAATAATAGAGAAAAGCACATAGAAGTGGCTTAAGCAATAGGGACTAAGGAAAGGCAAGAACAAATTAATAAAAAGGAGGGTCATAAGAAATGGGTGAGAGGGTTTGGCAGAAACCTCTGGTAAAAAAAATATTTAAAAAAAAACGATGAATTAATATAGATTTCAAAAACTTTAAGAAACGGTGGGATACTAGAAAGATCATTAGCTAAATTTTCAGAAATTTTCAAAGTGTGGAACGATTACTAGAAATCAAGGTCGGATAATGGAGAGCAAGGTTGAATGATTTTATAAGCCGAAAGCTAAGAATTCTATTTATCTAGAACGGTAAAAGATCGTTTAATATCCTTATTTTGGAAATATTTTTCATGCTAAGTCGAAATTTAAGCGTAATATGCATATTAAGAGAGATGATACGCTGACAAAAAATTTGATAAATATTCTAACTATCAATATCAACAGCAGGGTCTTGGAAAAATTCACTTTGTTTACAGGGTATAAAAACTACTTTAAATCGAAATTTCTTTAAAATCTTTTCTATTTGGGGACTAATTTTTGGATAAAGTTCAAATAGAGAAATCAATCTATCAAAACCAAAGAGTTTGTTAGATAATGTGATTCATTTGTTGTAAATGAAATCGATAATATAAGACGAAAATTCACGGTCAGCAGAGATAGTTTTGAGTTAACGGAATTTTTACTCAGGAGATAACTATTAGAACACAGAGGAAGAAGAAGTGTGAAAAACAAGCGTGCATAAGGAAACGTTTGTTTAGGGTGATGGGATGAAAGATTCTGAGAACAGAGTGTTTACCTATAAACAGTACAGAGAAGTTCATTACAATTATGAACAAATAAGAACGTCCAAGAAAGTAAATATTTTCTTGTTCAAACGTGAACTGAATGCATGGATCTACAGAAGTCATAATATTGAGAGCCTGATCAGTCTCCAACAATGCGAAACAGTTGGCAACCACCGTCTATTAATAAATCAGAGTTACACTTCGTTATAGTGCATATTCTGGTAACTTAAGAAAGGGTTTCGAGGTTAATCAATAGTAGCTATTTCCTCATAAAATAAAATTAACCATTAAAAGTGAAAGTTTACTATACTAAACAAAGGAGAGTTTACATGCTTTATTTCCTCAATTTCAGCTTGGTTAAAGTGGACATTTTGTAATTTGTTTGCAGCAATTAGTATCAAAAGGCAATTAATAATATTAATTGGAACGTTATTGAGTAAAGATATTACAGCAAAAGATTCCATGAGATTCATTATATTTAAGCGTACGAAGCTCATAAACAAAATCATGTGATTTCCTTAAAAATGAATGAAGTCAAACTGAAAAGTGGAGATAAAATTGAAATGAGATGCTTAGCTACTTTATTAGAGTTGGTGCAAATATTGGAAAAATTAGAAGATCCAGTCTTATGAAATTTTGGTTAAAGCGTAAAACCTAGCAATCTATGAACATGTAAGAGAATATTTCAGATGTTTAGGAACAATTGCAGTGAGTTTAATGGCATATAAAATGTTTTTGAACTCGTCATTCTTTATTTTGGATCATGAGGTAATGTTCTGTATGGTCTGTCATCAGTTTTTAAAATTACCTTAAATATTCAACTTTGTCCATAACTACAAGTTAACTAAGTCCCTTTGTCCGCTTTAGCAGTAACACTGCTCAGTTTTAATTCATTTTTGCTAAGTGTATTAGTAAAAGGTCGAGAATTTAAACTCTCAGTGTTAAAAATCAAACTTTCAACCGATTCTCTTTAGGAATAGTGAGAATACTAAAATTAAAAGCTTTCTTAATAGGATAAACCAATATTAAGGGTCGGGAGGATAGAGCAAAGCTATTTACATTTAAGAGTTGGCCCAACAGAGGCTATGAGTTGATCTATTCAACTAAACAGAAGAGACAAACGAAATTTTATTTACAAATAATTAAGTATTACGTTCAGAAACTATGATTGAATTTGAGCAATTTATTAATTTATAGTGTGGAATTAAATAAGCAAGTTTTCGCCTAGAACGTTTAAAATTGGAAGTAGTATAACTGATATTTTGTAAATGGGGTTATCTGTAGGCTGAGGAGATTTATTGAATCTCGATTTCTTTCTAATAAAACAAAGATCTTGATTCACAAAACTTTTGTCAGGCCTGTCTTGACATATGCTTCTGAAGCTTGGAAAATGACAAAACTGGAGGAAAATTATATCGTAATATTTGAGAGAAAGACTTAGTTTACTTGGTGGAGTAAATGAAAACAATAACTGGAGAAGGAGATTTAATTTTGAACTGTTTAAGGTATATAAACAATCGAATTTTATTAAATACAGCATGACACGCGTGCTTCGAATGAGTGATGGCAATACAGTAAGAAAGATATTGCTTTTTAGACCCA
Source organism: Parasteatoda tepidariorum (assembly GCF_043381705.1). NCBI lineage: Eukaryota > Metazoa > Arthropoda > Arachnida > Araneae > Theridiidae > Parasteatoda > Parasteatoda tepidariorum. Next base: position 5,045,164 of record NC_092211.1, read on the forward strand.
CTGGGATAAAAAAGCGGGGAAGCCGCGGTTGAAATGAGATGATTCGGTGGAGTCTGATTTTCAGCAATTAATAAAAGGAATTGGAGATCAAAGATAAATTGAAAGTCGTGAAAGAGAAATCTGCAGAGGAAGGCATTGGCCAACTTTGGGCTGTCTGACCAACTATGATGATGATGATAACTGATGTTCACGTACAAATCATATAATTCGCGCTCAGCAGAAGCTAACTTTTTATGGTTTCTTCTAAAGAAGAAATTTAATTTTATTTAATATTTTATAACCGTCGTTGAACAGCAGACGCAGTTTTGGGTTTACGACTATCACTGTTAAACTCCGTAGCCTTGTAATTTTGAACCAATCCAGACGACAAAGAAACTCCTGGATCAGTACCCCCAGAAGTATGATTTATTATGGGAACATGGAAAACTAATGAGACTCGGCGAATTTAACGCACATCAGTCACCACTTTCTACACGGGGAGTCTTTGGCCGGAAGGGATCGCACCAACGAACTCTTGGACTTGGGCCGAGTGCCCTTCCAACCAGGTTATCCCGACCAGACTAAAACGATTGGCGGAAAGACATGGATGGACTTAATGGGAAGGTAACATGAAGCTGATATCTAGTGGGAAGATGGGTGTCTAATGTCTTGGTGTGCGGGTGGGTGAACACTTGGTTTAGTCTGCGTAGGGAACGAGGGTGCCGAAAAGTGCTTCTACCGTAAAGTGCTAGACTTCGCGTGCAGGTCGTGCAGAATACCGAAGCGAGGATGTCATCACCTCTGCAGAGGCTCATAATGGTGAAAACATGTTTTCGGATCATCCTCAGGAATATTTCCCAGACCGTCGCTAATAGCCCACTGTGCAGCTCTAGTGCGACGTAAATGAACTACAACAACAACATCATTAGCTCAACTCAATTCAACTTTGATAGAAAATAATCGTTATCGATATTAAGGGATGTATATAAAACGAGGTATGGATTGAAATTCAGTACAGGGATATCCCAAGCTATCGCTTTTCCCAAAAGTCGTCAAATTACAAGAAAACACACGGTTAAGCTCAACGGACAAAATGTCAAAGTACATTACGCAATTATCTACTTGGGATTTCGTCTAAATAACCAGCTGTCCTGGCTCCCACATCTCGACCATACTTATAATAAAATTACAAACTTCCAAATTAAAATCAATAGACTGTCGGGAATCGACTGGGGACTTACTTCGAAAATAAGAAAATTTATATATTTGCAATGCACGCAAAAGGTTATAACATATGGAGCAGAAATCTGGTATAACGATCATATAAGAACACTTAATAAAATAAGAAAAATTGAACGAATACCCCTACTTAATCTAACTAAAGCATACCGAACAACATCAACAGATGCATTGCAGATATTGGCGGGAACTTATACCCTTGGATATTGTCGTTAAGACGGAGGCAAGGATCGCAAATTGTTATCTATTGTTATCTATCTTATGTATTGTTAAAAAGGAAATCGACAAACAAGTGGAGTTACCTATAAAACAACAGGCGGAAAATATCCAGATACCATATAGACTTAACATACCGACTGATACAGGACTGGAGATCTTCACTGATGGATCGCGACTGATTTTTGGAGGTGAATTTAGAGTGGGATGTGCGTTCGTAGTTTTTATGGACGGCCATCCCATAGACCATTACACATTTAGATTATGTAACAATTCCACTGTCTACAAGGCAGAGCTTTGGGCAATTTTACAAGCCATTTTCTGGATTAAAGAAAATGAAATTAAGGACACAATAAGAATATACTCAGACTCATTTTCAGGAATACAAGCCTTAACTAAACCTGCCGATAGTGACTACATGACTACTATAATAAAAAAAAAAACTACACACAAAATATAGTCTTACACTGGATTAAAGCCCATGCGGGTTTCAAAAGGAAACTAAGAAGCAGATAAGTGGGCGAAAAAGGCATGTGAAAAGGAAGAAATAGACGCATTCAATCTCCCTTCCAAAAGATCGGTCAGACTAGAATGTCGAAACCAAGACGTGATAACAAGGCAGAATAGATGGGACAGCCCAACCTCACAGGGCAGCATACTCATAGTTTAATACCTGGGGTCTCTTATAAAGTTCAATATAGCGACTTCTATATAAACCAATTTTTAACCAATCACGGCACACAAAAAGACTATCAACGAAGATTTCATAATAAACCTTTAAATTGCGATCAATGCAGAGTTACTGACGACTTGGAACACATACTACTAAAATGCCCAACTTATGAACATAAAAGAAAATTATACTTTCCCAAAAATCTTAGCTTAGGATCCAAAATCTTAGGATCCAGTGGAAAAGTGTGCAAATAATAGAGTGAAATATATGACGAATGCAACATACCTCCTCATGATCATCTTTTCATCTGTATAAAGAACATTTTAGCTCATCATGTTATAACTTTTGTAAATATTAATACCCGGATGCCCCCTTTGGAGGCGGGACGGGGTTTAGCAATAAAAATATATAAAACGAGGCAGGACTGGTATCTAACGAGTTCGTTTTGTCTCCGTTGCATGTGTGTTTTATGTAAGAGGTAGACATAGTGTATATATAGTCTCATTTTAAATATGGATACCGTGCGTGATTCTGTGTCTGGTGTTAATTTTGTTTCCAAGAACCAACCAGGCTATCCTGGCTCAAAGTAAAAATTTAAAATTAAAAAGAATTTTATCAAATTTGTTGTTGGAGGAAAAAATGTGTTTTAAAGATATGAATTGAGGATAAAATTTCCTGAGCTTGCAATGATTTAAGAAATAAAGTGATTTTGATTTAAGAGAGTTTAATAATATTAAGCTTATACTAGTTGCTGTCATACTTGACTAAAACTAATTTCTATTCTTGGATGACACAGCACGCAGGATATGTTTAAAAATTTTTTTCGCAAATTTAAAAAAGAGAGAGAGAGAAAACACTTTTACACCTGCACGATTAGATAATATAGTATGTGCATTATTTAATTATGATTGTAATTATTCATGATATAACTAGATGCAGGGGCGTACGTGGAGCCCCTAAGCCATTCAAATTTTTGGGGCCCTTAGATTAATTTTTTTTCTCGTATATTTTTTATTTATTTAAATATAAAAGTACTTATATATTTTTTAATTTAAGAAATTAAATTTAAAATAAAAATAAATAGTAATAAATTAAATTTTACTTTATTTTCTTAATNCATGAAAAGCAATGATATGAAAATAAATTATTTTCTCCCTTTTAGGTGATCGGAGAAAGGTAATCTTTAAAAACTACGTTATAACATTTATTCTCTTTATTTTAATATAGTGTTAGTCAGGTTTTGTCGGAAAGTTGACGAAATTATGATTGGCTGTAAATTAGGTTCTTTGGTTCAAATTTTCAGCTTTATTAGCTATTATTGAACAGATTTCGCTCATATTTTATATAAATTACATTAAAATGGATGCAAAAAATTTTTAACTTAAAATTATTATTAAATAAAAAAAAATGATTAAAGTTACTTTTTCATGCAATTATGTATGAATAAACGAACTTCACAATTGTAGTCAAGCTTTCTTTTATTCATTTAAAAAGTTTGAGGTATGGCAAAATATGCAGCAAGTAAAACTAACATTTAAAGGGGTCCAAAGTGTTGGCACCATATTTCCGAGATTTGCGACTACCCTTATATTTTCAGATTAAGTAATCCGAATCCGTCAAAATCCATCGTTTATTCAGAAAGTATTTTTCTTAAATCTGATCTCGTAACTTAAAATACAAACCGCACTATTTAAGTAACATATTTGAGGTCATTTCTTAAATCATTGAGTCCTAGTACGTGAAGATCGATTATGAGATCAAGAGTTATTCATTTTTTTTCCTGCACTGTATAAGAAAGAGAAGAGTTATAGTAACTATTATTAGTATAATGGGAAAGAAAATATGGAAAAACATATTTTCTTATTCTGTAGTATATTATTTAATACTTTAAAGATATATGTGCAATGAGAATTATAATTAAACTCTAGGCACTAAATCTATTCCGCAGTTTCTCCTTTCAAAATTTTAAGTGAAATGTGTATTTATTTTGATTCTTAGGCTTTATATTAACAACGAAATGCAACAGTCAAAATGTAGTTTATTGTCTATTACTTAATACAAATTTTTGTTCAGCTCTTAGCTTGATACATTAATAACTGTACAAAGTTTTCTTTAAGTTAAAGCTCAATCCTAAATAAAATCTCAAACATTAAGGTCATTTGATAATTGAAAGTTCGCAACAGTTTCAGCAATTTAATCAAAAATAAACAATAATGAATAAAAACTAAATAAATAAAAAGAAACTAAAAAGGTATCAGTTTAAGGGGATTTCATAATATTATTAGGTAAGATTACTTTTGATTTTAATTCATCATTTTAATTTAATTAACAGACAAAACATAGCTCATTGTCTATAAGAGTGGTTTCCAACTGGCGGCCCGGGGACCGCATCTGGCCCGCGAAGCCTTTTATTGTGGTCCACGAACTAAAATATATTAGTTGTCATTTTTTTGCGGACAATTTTCGTAAAAAATCTATATGGGTTTAAAATACTTTTCTCGTTAGTAAAAACCTAATTTCTTCGTTTCTGTGAAATTTAGCGTACCAACGGTCCAAAAAAATTTATTTCTCAGGTTTTGCATCCAAGGAAATATTTATTAAAATACAAAAATAATTGTGTATGTTGCTCTTTTTTATTTCATTTAACATGTGTGTATCAAAAATTTTCTCGATGAAATTCTCCGATTTAACTTTTTGAAACCACTCATTTAGGACGAAAATATTTACACAGTAAATTTTAAATGTAAATAACTATTCTCTGGTGGTTGCAGCAGACAAACCTCAATTTTCTCATTGAACAATTTGTGTGTTATTATGTAAGTTTTAATACTAACCTTTTTAAAGTTTTATATCTTAACAATTAGATATCTGTTGCACATAAATTGTTTAATACATGGGTGCACATTAAAGTTATTGTAGCCGAATTCTTATTACTTACTTAATATTTTTTAAAATATGATTAATTACAATTAAATATTTTTAAAAATCTACTTCTTATTTTAATTTGTAATGACAAAGTTGCGGCCCACCATTTGATTGTGAGGCCCCCGTCCTCATGTAAGTTGGAAACCCCTGTGATAGACATTGAAAATTTCGTAAACCACTAGATGATATTTTACAACTAAAAACTGAGAAATAAAAGTGAGGAGAAAATTAAAATTAACCAGATTTTTATCAGTTTTACCAAACAAATCAATTAATGGAGAGTTATTCGTTAATTAATGGAGAGTTATTACCATTAAATTAAATACGGTTTTTAAGGTATATCTTGTGATGCACATAACAAACTGTGAATCTGGAACTACTTTTTCAAAATTTAAATTAGTCCAAGAAAAAAATAAGGTAAAGGAAAAAATGTGATGAAACATGTTAAAGAAAGGCCTGACATTTTTATTATAGAGTGATGAATGATTAAATATCTTCTTTTTTTTTAAGTTTGTTTTTTTATTAATTCCAAAACCTTTTATTCAAGACTATGCAGTATACGATGCAAAGAAAAAAAAAACCAGAAATAATTGATTGAACGAATCACTTTCGAGTATCTAGATTAGTATTGAAATAAGACTGACAAATAAAAAAATAAACATACACTTAAAAAAACACACACACAAAAGCGTTAAGAATATTCAAATATAAATATTGAAAAATAAATAATATTAATATTCTAAAATATAAATATTGAGGTTGGCAAGCAAGAGTGTTTGATTTAAAACAAATCAAATCAGTCATAAAATCTCAAAAGAGTTGCTATAAAAAAATTATATAAATATACAACAAAAAAAACGATAAAATATCTTCAACTTTATGTAGTAAAAAAAGTCAAAGTTTTAGGCATCATTTAAACTATTTGCGTTTTGAATTTCAGCAAGGAGTAAATTAAAGCATGCTTGTTAAAAGTGAAGCATTGTTAAATAGCATGATGTAAAAGAAAATAGAAAAACAAGCGGAGGTAAACTACATAAACCAATCAATAAGGCTGAAGCAGCGAGGAAATGAAACATCAGCATCTAGTGATATTATATATGAAGTTGAAAACTAAAAACGAATCAAATATGAAGGTGCAGGTGGACGTAAAATGATGGTTAAAGAGGATACTAAGGAAAGCAACAAGTAGGGGGTTGTCTCTGAATCAAAAAGAAAAGATCATTAAATCCCATTTGGGCCATATGTCAGTACTGCGCTTGCGCAGTGCAGATGTAAAACTTACCCGTCTTCGAATTGGTCATATCTTCATTTGCTGATTGGAGAACCTCCCTTCATCAATGCAATAACCAATCGTTAAACGTGTTACCGGAGTTTATGGTTGCAAGATCTGTTGGATGGCATTTATTATCATAACATTTTAGCGTATTTTGGTATTCTTAACTGTACATAACGCAGAATATGTTATTCCTTTTTGCAAACAACCTATCACTTTCTTACCATTTTTAATTCATTCGTGTATTTTATATTGTAGACTGATTTTATTTATACCTTTTATCTGATTCTGTTCACCTACTTATGCCATTTTATCAGTTATAATTGTACGACAATTAAAGTGTTGTGTGCACTTTGCCTTTTGAAATATTTTGCTGTATTTTTCAGCGCAGCATACCCTGTTTTGGATTTTGTGCCAGTAAACCCTACATTCAATCAATCAAGAAGAAAAGATAAGTAGAAATATAAGGTCAAACAAGTGCTCTAGTCTCTAAAGGTATTAAAAAGAGTTTTTAGTCTCTAGAAGTGTAACGAAAAAATACGGTAACTAAAATATGAGAGACTAAAAAATGTGAAGAAAAAAAACTTTAAAAAAGATGATGGATAGAAAAAATAGTCGGTAAATAAAGAAGAATTTGCGAATTGGAAACACTTACTTGAAAAGATACAGAAAAAATTCTATGTCGGAGGTATTAACGCCAAAGAAGCACTTTGGACACTAAATGCCGAATTGTTATATTGGCGAGTTGTAAAATGAAGTATCTCTCCATTGACGTGGTTGGAAAATTTTGTCGCCTGAACGAGAAATAAAAAATCTAGAAAATTAATGGAGATGAAAAATGTAGATTAAAAAAATGGGTGTGGAGGAACAAAAAAAATGTTTAGAGAAAGCTCTGGATTTAGAAATAATGATTCAAGGCATGAAATTTAAAAATTAACGATCATAAACGAGAATAACAACAAAATTATTTACCAAAATTTTTAGTGAAAGACGAAATTAGAAGTAAAAATTATAATTCCGATAAAATATTACAAAATAAAATGTCTTGGCTAAGATATTAAACTTAGATGCTAAAGGAAGTACCAGATTACATTAGTAAGAATTTTTATTTCTATTTAGTTCTATGATGGTATAAAAGTTTAGTTATTTATTTGTGCATAGATTAAAAAAATCAATTATACATTATGTTATTTTGTATATAGCAATAATTTGTTCAAACATTTGTTTCATGAGATTAGCATGTGTGACGTTATTAATGTTAGCTGGCACTCACTCAAGTCATAGTATACATGTGATTCATAACTTTGGACTGATGGACATACCGAATATAGAAAATGT
>NC_092211.1:5053306-5095918 GCF_043381705.1 Parasteatoda tepidariorum
GGCATTTAATTCTGAAAGTTTGTATTGTTCTGTCTCTGTATGTAGACTTTTGTGACTATATAATTTAATATGTTGTTAATTTTTGTTATATTTTAACCAATTTGTTCATAATTTTTTTTGTTAGATATGAGTTATTATCCAAGATGTTAACGAAAATAAAGTTGTATATTCAAAAATATGAGTAAAATGCTAGATCTGCGAATATTAGTGGGTGTATGTAGACTTTTGTGACTGACTGTAGTTTCAATTTGCCGGTGATTAAAAATGTCAATATATTTTTAGTTTAATTTTAGCTATTGTTTAAAAAGAGAAAAATTATTAAAAGAATTAAAATAATTCATCTGGGATATTTCTCTTCCTATTTAAACTTGCATATTGAATTTCACGAGAATAAATGTTGTAAGATATTTTTATTAATAATTGAGAAAATTAATTAGAATTTTATAAAATTTCTCACTGCTGGAAGATGTATCTCCACATGTTTGAAATATTCTATATCTAATTTTTGTTGTCTTAGCTTTTGAATGTTTTCAGAAATGCTTAAATTTTAAATTTTGTGAAAATTATAAATTAATTTATAAGATAACGTATTTTTTTATTCTCATATCACTCATTATTATTATATATATATATATTTTTAAATTTTAGGGACATCAATGTTGAGGTGTGAGGAACTATGGATGGCATAGCCGTGAACACCAAAATTAAAGATGCAGTAGCTGTAGCAACTTGGTTTGCGTCTTATTACATATTAGGGGTACTAAAAATTTTATTGATTTTTCTTGTAGTTTTCTTCTCCTCCCCCCCCTCCCCTAAGCTCTAAAGTTCTTGAGCAGCAAAAAAAAAATCAAAAGTTTTAGCAAATCGTTGGAATGCCACAAGACCTATAAACATGACTTTTTATACCATTTTCCCAATTGTTGCACAAAAATTTATCTGATGTGTGTTTCAATATATTATTCCCTAAAACCAATTATATTTTATATAAACCTATGATTGGAACAATATCTTATCAGAATTGCTGTTTATGATTAAAATTTAATTATTAATTCAAATAGTTCTAACTAATTACAAACGAATCTCAATTCATTTAAGGGATGATCCGTCAGTTATTTTGTGCTTTTTATCATAATGTAAACAACTTAAATTAAAGATTAGAAGCTCTGATTTAACACACAATTTTTTTTTACTGAAATCAAATCACTAATAAATCAAATGTTATGATAAATAACTTTAATTATGAGAAATTTTAAATATTTTGTTACACAAATTAACAGTAGATTCTGCTTGGGTGTGCCTTCGCCTTTTTTTTATTTTTATTATGCTCTACTCTTAATAGATTAAATTAATTTTAAAATGTTTGCAGATTAAGTCTGTTAAACAAATGTATGTGACTTTCCAATATTTTATAATAGTTTGCTTTCTCATGTGAAAATGTCATATCTAAAATGTTAGAAATAATTGAAAGTTATAATTCTCATGTTAGAAAAATATTTTAAAGAAAATGAGGCTGTCACTAAAACAGTAGTGTTGTATTATGTTTTAAGAGCTTAAAAAGCTGCTGAATATATGCTATGCATCAATTTTATTCATTGAGTATTCATACTGATTGAGAATAGATTCTTTTTGCTACAGATAACACATATTTACGCATTTTTTTAATCTAGTTCCGAGGTTATAAAATAAATTTGTTCATTAACTTTTGCATCAAGTTGCATTTGGCTTGGTCAACCTTTCTGTGCTAAGTTTATTAACAAGTAACTGGTTTCTCTAATAATTAACAGTCTATAACTAATAATAAACTTGTCAATTTGTATAAATGTTTATGGTAATTTCTAATTTGCCTTTCAGTTGCTTTTGTTGGTAGCCATTTTTTTAGCTTTTTGCTTTTATTTTCTTACATGTTGAGCGTTTCTAAATAAAAGGATTCTCCATGAAAACTTGGTATTAAAATAGTATTGAAAATATTTTTGACTTCGTGGAATTTTTTTTTTCTTTTTTTTCTTCATTTTCCACAATATGAGATTTGAGTTATGGAGTGGCAAGGTTTTCTATTTTGGCTAAATTTGTTTCTTAAAAATCAGTATTTGGAATATTGATATCAGTAATGTTTGCCTTGCAAAATTTTCAATAGAAAATGTCAGTTTGCTATTATATTGAATTTTATCATAATTATAGTTGTTTCTGAAGCCCAAGAAAATTGATGTACATAAAATTATTTTTTACTAATTTTAACATATTTTTCAAGTGCTTTGTTAGAATAAATCCAGTGTCTGGCTCCAAAGTAGAAAGGGAAAAGATTGTTTATCAGAAATTCTCCCTAAGACTTTAAGCTTTCTATCTTTGACAGTTGGGTGAAAGATTGTCGACATTAATAAATTCATCAATTTTTTATTCTTTCCTTCATTCACAGGGTGCGTAACATTTTAAAAAAGTGTTTAAAGGTGTTTATTTTGCTTATATGAAATGATCTGTAGAAATTAATAAAGTCATTTTTGTTATTTGTAATTGTTTTCTTTTCATTAACTGCAATTTATCAACATGTTTATGAAGTTTTAATAAAAACTTTATTTTACTTAAAAAGTTGAAACAGTTGATGTTAGAATTACCTAGTTTAGTTTTGAGAATAACTTAACTTTCAAAACTTGTGGTATTAATTGTTCTAATTATCATTTATATTCTGTTTTCGTATACATTAAATGATATATCTTGAAGTTCAGTATCTAACCTGTTGAAAATTTCATTCTTACTGGCCTTATGCCAAACGAGCAATAAGGACACTGTTGCTGTATAGTTCCTATTCAGGTAGACAAGCAATGTTAAGAAAATGGTCACCCGACAGGCCTTAGGTTACCATTAAATTTATTAAGTTTCTCCGCCAGTGTAATTTTATAGCTGCGAACTATTTTCATATTTCTTAGAAAAATGTTAACCATTTCAGCACCTAATCTGTTTTCTGAAATCTTGGTCACTAATATTATAGAGTTAACAGTTTACTAAAATGTTTTAATAAGTTGTTTGCATCTTCTGATCGTAATTCAATGTTTTAGTCTCATAAATTTATAAACGGCTTAATGTTAATTTTTTTTACCTGTATTAGTTCCAATAAGAAAATAAATCGTAAAGATTCCATACATATTCAGTGACATTCCATATGAAACAATTATTCTATTTTATTGTTATAAATGATAGTTATCTCTTTTTCCCGAGATGTTGTAAATAGTTTCTAAACCATAGACTTTTATATTTACTGTTATTAAACAATACTAAACTGTACGGTAATAAAGCAATTAAATTCTTTAGACCTGGTTAATTAACTGTATTAGGTGTATACAGTAGTACAACCGTTTAGTTTTGTTAACATTGTTTTTTAACCGTGTTTGTTATAAACAGTATTAAATCCGTAAAGGTGAATAACTTTTCTCAACCGTAAACTTTACGGTTAATCGGATGGACAGACTGCTGCCGTTCCTTTTACCGTAATTTTGGAAAGAAATTTTTAACAGGGCATGAAAGAAACTTTCATGTAGGCGCTCAAACACCTATTGAAGGTAGAAACTTAGCGCGAAGTATTGTTCATAATTGTGTAATTTGTGCAAAATTTAATCCTCAATTCTCAGTGCAAAAAATGGGAGATTTGTCCACCGAAAGATGCATTCCATCCTTCCCATTTAATATTACAGGAGTTGATTTTGTGGCCCTTTCAAATTAAAAACAAATTTCAAAGAGAAGGTCCATTGCAAAAAATTTACATTGCAATTTTCATTTGCTTTGTAACTCGCGTAGTTCACTTTGAAATAGTTTCAGACTTGACATCAGATTCTTTCATAGCTGCTTTAAAACGATTTATGTCTCGAAGAGGTAAAGTCTCAACTCTTTTTACAGACAATGGCCGTAATTTTGTAGGTGCGAATAATAAACTCAAACGCTTATTTAAACCAGTAAGCAAACCAGACACTATTTTGGCAAAATATCTCAGTTCTGAAGCCATTTCATCCCCCCCCAGATCTCCACATTTCGGAGGCCTTTGGGAAACTGGAGTGAAATCATTTAAATTTCATCTTTTATTAGCAGTAGGTTGTTTAAAATTAAATTTTGAGGAATTTTTAACAGTAACAAATCAAATTGAAGGAATCTTAAATTCCAGACTAATGTTACCTCTTTCTTCTGATGCAAATGAAGAACAAGCATTAACTCCAGGTCATTCTTTAATCGGAAGACCGATTTTGGCCATGGTAGAACCTAATTTGACAGATTTGTCAGATAACTCTAGAAAACGTTGGCAACGTGTAACTAAAATTGTCCAATATGTCTGGCAAAGGTGGCATAGAGACTACCTACATCATTTGCAACAGAAGAATAAATGGTTTTACCAGAAACAGAATATTTCTGTTGGGGATATAGTATTAGTTAAGGAAGATAATCTTCCAACTAACAACTGGTTATTAGGAAAAATTGAGAAACTGTATTTTGGAAAGGACAATAACGTCAGAGTTTGTCTTGTGAAAACAAAAATTGGCATATATAAAAGATCAATTACCAAATTGGCCATATTACCAGTTTCAACTAATTAATAATTTGTTATTCTGAAATTATTATTATTTTTATTGTGTTTTTTCTTTTATTATTATTATTCTAGTAAGCCATTATACTTGTGAAATTTTAAATAATTTATGTCCATATATATATATAGCTTTTGTCAAGCATATATTTGATTAGTTGTGAAACTTATAATTTTCACTACTCATGTTAATTTTTAGTTATTGAATAGTTTTGTGCAATGTCTTGACAATCTGACAGACCTTGCACGGTGGGGCGGAATACGTTAGATCTCAAAAATATACGCCCGCGCGTTTTACCTTTATCGCGCCCCCCACTCCACTTTGCATCTCTGTCAGAGAAGCAAGCATTCGTTCACTCAAGAACTTCGAACAAAGAAGTTCACTTGTCAGCTCTCTCATGAGCTACCTTTCATTGTTTACTGCTATTGCAGCAGTCATAATAATAATCTTCGTGTATATAGTTCATTTATTTTATTAAGTTTTGTTTAATAAATGTTAAATCAACCATTACAGTCCGCTTTCTAATACATACAATGCACATGCTCTAAACCAAATACTCTTGCTTGCCAACTTCAATATTTATATTTTAGAATATTTAAATTATTTATTTTTCAATATTTATATATGAATATTCTTAATTGTTTTGTGTTTTTTTAAGTGTATGTTTATTTTTTTTATTTGTCAGTCTTTTTTCAATACTTAACTGATACTCAAAAGTGACTCATTCAATCAATTATTTCAGTTTCTTTCCTTTGTATCGTATTGCATAGTAGTCTTGAATAAAAGATTTTGGAATTAATGAAAAAACAAACTTAAAAAAAAGATATTTTATCATTCATCACTCTATAATAAAAATGTCAAATCATTATGCCTTTTTTTTAAACATGTTTTATCACATTTTTCACTTTACCTTTTTTTTTCTTGGACTAATTTAAGTTTTGAAAAAGTAGTTCCAGATTCACAGTTTGTTATGTGCATCACAAGATATACCTTAAAAGCGGTGGTTAATTTAATGGTAATAACTCTCCATTAGTTAACGAATAACTCTCCATCAATTGATGTGTTTGGTAAAACTGGTAAAAATCTGGTTAATTTAAATTCTCTTCTCCCTTTTATTTCTGTTTCTTCTGTTTTTAGTAATAAAATATCATCTAGTGGTTTACGATATTTTCACTGTCTATCAGATAAAATGTTGCTACTCTCAATCAAATAATTTAGCCACACATTTATTATTTTTTCTAATAATTTACATGGAAACCACCCTATTTTGCTGATTATATGTTACGAGTTTCAAGCAAAAGCCGGAAGAGTTTAAGAGTTCTGGTTTAGATTGGTGTTTGAACATAATAAAGTGAATATTGTCATGTTCAGAAATGTTTTTGCATCACTCTAAGGCTGTTTTTAATTCATTTATGTTCAGTGGTGCATTGCATTCATCTAAAGGTTTTAATGAGATATTTAAAAAAATTGTTTTTAATAAATTGCAGAATCTGAATTTCTAATTTGATGTCATTTTGTTGACACATTATATTTAGAAGATCTTTTAGGTTAGCTGCAAATGTTTCTTGCTCGAGCCCTTATAAAAGTAATTAAATTTTCAAGTGTTGGTGTGCGAAGAAACTCTCTCCAGCCACGCTTCTGCGTGGTGGCATTCCTTCTTGACTTAAGGCTAGTCCGTTTTCTGTTTCGAGTCATTTCGTCAGAGGTATTATTGTTTCGTTAAATGTAACTGTATTGTGCATGAGATGTGACAAGTAATTTGCTTGAGATGGCTATTAATATGGGACCATCCTTTTTTTTTAACATGTATGTATTTTTTCAAGAGGGAAATTCATTCTATAATTACATCTTTGCGTGTTATAGACAAAACCGTACTTTTTGTGTACATGATGACACTTATAACATGTAAATAAATTTCATTTTATAACCTTTTTCTCAATTTATGCATCTACAAAACAAGAAACTTAATAAATATAAGTCTTTGAAATGTGACTATATTTTAGTTTTAAACTATCATATTTTGCGAGTAAATAAATACTTATTTTTTTTCAGATTCATAAACTCATTCTTTGCTTTGGGGAAAAATAAAGAGGCATAATTTTGCTGCTTTAAAATAATTATTTATCTATTCGCTATTGTGTGTAGTATTTCTTTCAATAATTAAGTAGATAAAAGTTAGCTTGATGAGTGCTGACGAAATGCCAGAAGAATTTTGCAGACGTGCATTGTTAAAAATTACTAAGCTTCTCAATTTCAATTACTGATTACTGGAAAAGATGTAAGAAAGTAATTTAGAGATTGTAGAGCATTAGTTAGCAGGGTGTGACAGCAATCTAATCAGGGGTGGATTACCCATTAGGCTAGACTAGGCAATGGTCGGGGGCCCCCAATGATTAGGGGCCGCGAAAAATTTTTTAAACATATCCTGCATGCTGTGCCATCCAAGAATAGAAATTAGTTTTAGTCAAGTTTGGCAGCAACTAGTATAAGCTTAATATAATCAAACTCTCTTCAATCAAAATCACTTTAATTTCTTAAATCATTGCAAGCGCAGGAAATTTTATGCTTAATTCATATCCTTAAAGCATACTTTTTTCCTTTATATTTTTTAGCATATTTTTTCCAACGACAAATTTGATAAAATTCTTTTTAATTTAAAACTTTTGCTTTGAGCCAGGATAGCCTGGTTGGTTCTTGGAAACAAAATTAACACCATACACAGCACGGTATCCATATTCGTATTTAGAATGAAACTATATACACTATGTCTACCTCTTACATAAAGCGCACAAGCAACGGAGACTAAACGAGATCGCTAGATACCAGTCGTGCCTCGTTTTATATATCCCTTAATATCGATAACGATTATTTCCTATCAAAGTTGAATTGAGTTGAGCTCATTTACGTTGTTGTTCATTTACGTCGCACTAGAGCTTCACAGTGGGCTATTGACGTCGGTCTGGGAACTATTCCTGAGGATGATCCGAAGACATGCCATCCCCATTATCCTCTGCAGAAGGGATGACACCCTCGCTTCGGTAGTTCGACGACCTGCACGCGAAGTCGAGCACTTTACGGCACCCTCGTTCCCTACGCAGACTAATCCAAGTGGTCACCCACTCGCACACTGAGAGATTAGACACCCATCTTCCCACTAGACATCAGCTTCATGTTACCTTCCCATTAAGTCAGTCCATGTCTTTTCGCCAATCGTTTTAGTCTGGTCGGGAAGCGCGGCTGGATAATAAACATAGTATTGGGGTGGCTCTGGACATTGACAATGCATTTAATAACGTTAACTGGGCTACCCTGAAATCTGAAATTAACAGGTTAGAACTACCTGATAATTTGATTTAAATTATTTTTGGCTTCCCTAGCCATAGAGTGGTCACTTTTATTGACGAGGTGGGCAATTGCATTTTTAGGCAATCCATTTTTATGGGAGCGCCACAGGGCCTATTACTTGGACCGGTGCTCTGGCTGATATACATTAATTCTGCTTTTAGCTATTTTAATTGTATTGATTTTAATGTTTTCCATGATTTTAACCTCAATGATTGCCGCATAATAACTTTCGCGGATGATTTATTGCTTTTACTGAGACACCCAATTTTATATTGCTTCGATCAAGTGGCCACCTACTGCCTTGCTGAACTCTCAGCCTGAGTTGAGTGTAATAAACTTAAATTGAGCGACACCAAAACGAAATGCATAACTTTTCCAAAAAATAGAAAAAGAATTGGCAGACAACCAATTATTAAAATGAGTTCAAATCATAATTATTCAGTGAAAAAAGTGCAAGAGCTTAAATATCTCGGTGTTGTACTCGACCCAGGTTTGATCTGGATCTCACATCTAAATCAGGTCAAAGAGAGAGTCAGCAACTTTAATAACTTAATTAAAAGGGTGGCCAGGGCAACTTGGGGCCTAAAACATTCTATCCTTAAATTGATCTACCTGCGGACTACAGAGCGAATCATTTTATACGCCGCCAGTGTCTGGTACCACAATACTGCTAAAATCAACGAAAAACTTAAATCCATACAGAGAATCTCACTCATTAACAACACTGAGGCCTACTCTACAACCAGCACGGAGGCCCTCCAGATACTGGTGGGGGTGAAACCTATCCATCTTAAGATTTCGGAGGATACTTGCATTAAAAGACTTAAGTGGAATTGGAGATTTAACGACTTTGACTCAGAGATGCAGTAGATTCTCCTCACAACACATATGAACGATCCACCAGCTAGGTTTCACCCATCAAAACTTATTTCCGTTCCCCACGGTAGATCACTCCCAACAAACAGCGGCCTTGAAATTTTTACTGATGGATCAAGGATGGAGGTTGCCGACTCAGCTTCTTATACCACAGAATATAGAACTGGCTTCGGCATGGAGATTAAAATACACGGTACTTTAATCGAGGCAACCTCCACCAGGATCTCAAACAATAGTAGTGTTTACATGGCAGAGTTGGCGGCAATTAATAATGCTTTTCTCTGGCTCTCTAAAAAAGAATATCCAGACGCCACTATCTATACTGATTCGCTTTCCTCGTTGCAAGCCTTACAAAACCCAGTATCAAATTCAAAAATTGTTGAAAATACTAAACAATTATGGCGATCTAATATACTTAGTAATTGGGTTAAAGCTCATATAGGTAGTCAAGGCAACGAGGAGAAGGATAGAGCAGCTAAGAAAGCCACCGATCTCTGCCAAAGTACCCTTGAGGTCCCAAGCTCCATCGCCCAAATTAAAAATCAGGTTAAATTATATAGCATGACGCGCTGGGGGCGGAGTTCCGAGAAAGGGAGACAGACATTCAATTTTCTTAAAGACCCGAAATTAAATAGACTACAAGCAAACTTCTATCTTAATCAATTTTTAACAGGCCACGGAGTGTTTGGCGAACACCAATGTAAATTATTCCACAAAAATCCAGAATGTAATTACTGTGGTGAATATCAATCTATTGATCACTTGTTAATGAATTGTT
Source organism: Parasteatoda tepidariorum (assembly GCF_043381705.1). Classification (NCBI taxonomy): domain Eukaryota; kingdom Metazoa; phylum Arthropoda; class Arachnida; order Araneae; family Theridiidae; genus Parasteatoda; species Parasteatoda tepidariorum. Next base: position 5,062,868 of record NC_092211.1, read on the forward strand.
CTCAATTCCAGACACTCCGTGGCAATCACTGTAATAATATTAGTCAACATCAATGCTATGCTAACCTGACTTGCAGAAATATCATAAAAAAGATTATTAAACAAACTTTAGAGGATGTATTGGGAGACGGTCTTTAATGGTCTCGGAACTTGCTCGTTCCAGCTTGGGTGTCTCAATTTTATGGATGGTGTAGTTTTAAAACTTTTACTATGTCTTTTATAAACTCTTCTACTTTTACTTGCTCCAATTTTATTGTAATTATTTTTGCACTATTTAATTGGTTTTAAAAGTACTGTTTTAAAATGTTAAACTATATTGTTCTTTCGTAAATTTTGCACGTTTATCTTTGAAATTGTTCTTTTAACTGACACTTTTAATATATTTCTGTTTTAATGTTTAATCACCTTACATGATTTTTGCTGCTCTGTGCTCGTCATGTTCATGGGCTGTTGCAGTCATGGGCATGGGGCTGTTGCCATGTCTGATGAGTATATTATGTATTTTATGTTTGTACTGTTTTCTGGATTTTTTTGATTTTTATAAACAATTACCCGTATGCCCTAAATAAGGGCGGGTCGGGGATTTTTTTTAGTCTGGTTTGGATAACCTGACTGGAAGGGCACTCGGCCCATGTCCAAGAGGTCGTGGGTGCGATCCCCTCTAGCCAAAGACCCCCTGTGTAGAAAATGGTGACTAATGTGCGTTAAATTTGCCAAGTCTCAAAGTCTTCCAAGTTCCCATAATAAATCATAACTCTAGGGGTGCTGATCCAGGAGTTTCTTTGTCTTCTGGAATGGTTCAAAATTACAAGGCTACGGAGTTGAACAGTCGTATTCGTAAACCCAAAACTTGATCGGCTGCTCAACGACGGTTATAAAATATTAAATTAAATTAAATTTTTACTTTAGAAGAAACGTAAAAAGTTAGCTTCTGCTGAGCGCGAATTATATGATTTTTACATGAATATCAGTTATCATCATAGTTGGCCAGACAGCCCAATGTTGGCCAATTCCTTTCTCTTTCACGACTTTCAATTTATCTTTCATCTCCAATTCCTTTTATTAATTGCTGAAAATCAGACTCCACCGAATCATCTCCTTTCAACCGCGGCCTTCCCCACTTTTTTATCCCATTGGATCTAAAAAGCAATATCTTTGTTATTGTATTGCCATCGATCATTCGAATCACGCGTGCCGTGATATTAGCTCTATTTATTTTAATGTATTTAATAAAATTCGATTGTTTATACAGTGAAACTTCTCCTAAAGGCCACCTCTACTTAAGGGCCACCTCTATTAAGGGCCAATATTTTGAGGAACGAAAATTTTCCCCATAGACATAATGTTAATTTTCCTCCCATTAGAGGGCCACATTTTCCTGACTACCTCCAATAAATAAAGGCCATTTTTTCTTAAAAAAAATTCCTCAAAAAAGCCATTTTTTTCATTTTTCTTCTCGCAAAGGCCATAAATCTAAACAGGTATGTCCAATTCTTTAACTAAAAGTTTTGTAATAGAAACAATATTGTTTTTAAAACTTTATGTGGTGAATCAGCTAATGTTGATAAAGATTTGTGTCAAGACTGGAAATCAAGGCTTCCAATCATTCTGGCAGGCTATGAAGATAGTGATGTTTATAACTTAGATGAGACAGGACTTTTTTCCGTGCCTTACCTACCAAAAGTTTAGTTGAGAAAGCAGAAGTGGCCAAAGGAGGAAAACAAGCTAAACAGAGGCTCACTGTGTGCTTTTGTGCTAATGCTGCTTTTGAAAAGGAAAGCCCATCGTCATTTGGCACTCCAAGAAACCTCGTTGTTTTAAAGGTAAAGATTTATCACAAATGGGAGTAAAATATCATTATAATAAGAAGGCATGGATGACCATGGAAATATTTAAAGATTGGTTGATTAGTTTTGACAATAAAATTACAAATCAAGGCAGAAAAGTGGTTCTTTTTTTGGATAATGCACCATGTCACTCATTTTACGAAAACTTGAAAAGTGTAAAGCTTCAATTCTTGCCTCCAAATACTACGTCTGAAATTCAACCTCTAGACCAAGGAGTTATACGCTGCTTTAAGTTAGAATACCGACGTTTTTTTTTGCGATTTTGTTTATAGATTTTGTTTATAGATTGCGATAAAAATTCATCACAAATCATTCAATCTATAACAGTATTATATGCCATTCGGTGGATTAGACACACCTGGGAAAATGTAAAAGGACAGACAATTGTAAATTGCTTTAAAAAATGCGAGCTAAGCAATACAGCTTTAGAGGCCACTATCGATGCAGCTGATTTAGAAAATGAAGTAGTTGAACTTTCAAAAGCTGCTGCAAATTTGTTTTATAGAGTTAAGGAATCATTAGAAACTAAAATTGCTTGCGAAAAAATTTAAAAAAATAAACAAACTTCAATTGAAAATTTTTTTAAACATGCATAAAAACTTGAAATGTTAATAAACAGTTTTTTTCTACATAAATTTTGATTTCCTCATTTTATTTTTTGGTCACCCCCCATAAGGGCCAATTTTCAATGGAACGACAGGTGGCCCTTACCGAGAGGTTTCACTGTATATCTTAAACAGTTCAAAATTAAATATCCTTCTCCAGTTATTGTTTTCATTAACTCCACCAAGTATACTAAGCAAAGTATTTCTCTCAAATATTACGATATAATATAGCTTTGCTCTATCCTCCCGACGCTTAATATCGAATATACTATTAAGAAAGCTTTCAATTTTAGTATTCTCACTATTCCTAAAGAGAATCGATTAAAAGTTTGATTTTTAACACTGATAATTTAAATTCTCGACTAATAAACTTGGCAAAACTGAATTTAAACTCAGAAGTGTTACTGCTAAATCGAACAAAGAGACTTAGTTAACTTGTAGTTATGTACAAAGTTGAATATTTAAGGTAATTTTAAAACCTGATGACAGACCATACAGAACATTACCTCATGATTCAAAATAAAGATTGACGAGTTCAAAAAAATTATATATGCCATTAAACTCACTGCAATTGTTCCTAAACATCTGAAATATTCTCTTACATGTTCATAGATTGTTAGGTTTTACGCTTTAACCAAAATTTCATAAGGCTGGGTCTTCTAATTTTTTCAATGTTTGCACCAACTCTATTGAAGTAGCTAAGCATCTTATCAGTTTGAATTCATTCATTGCCAAAGAAATCACATGATTTTGTTAATGAGCTTAGCACGCTTAAATATAATGACTCTCATAGTATCTTTTGCTGTAATATCTTTATTCTATAACGTTCCAATTAATATTATTAATTGCCTTTTGATACTAATTGCTGCAAACAAATTACGAAATTTCCTCTTTAACTAAGCTGAAATTGAAGAAATGAAACATATAACTCTCCTTTGTTTAGTATAGTAAACTTTCACTTTTAATAGTAAATTTTATTTTATGGACGCCCGGTGGCTGAGTGGAAGCGCTTCGCGCTCCCGTGCCACAGGTCCTGGGTTCGANAGGTAGACTCAGCGTTTCATTCCTTCAGTGGGTCGATAAATGAGTACCAAGCATGCTTGGGAACTAAACACTGGGGGTTCCGCGTTCGGCTGACCACCTGACAGGAACATCTTCCCCTGCACTCCTGAGCCCAAGGTTAAGAAAAAACTGTAATGGGCACAGTAGGCCTTGGTCCTCTATAGGCTGTCGCGCCACTGAGTTTAGTTTTCATTTTATGAGGAAATAGCTATTATTGGTTATCATCGAAGCCCTTTCTTAAGTTACCGGAATATGCACTATTACGAAGTGAAACTCTGATTTATTAATAGACGATAGGTTGGCAACTGTTTCGCACTGATGGACAATGCTGAGACTGATCAAGCTCTCAATATTATGACTCCTGTAGATCCATGCATACAATTCACGTTTGAACAAGAAAATATTTACTTTCTTAGACGTTCTTACGTGTTCGTAATTGTAATGAACTTCTCTGTACTGTTTATAGGTAAACACCCTGTTCTCAGAATCTTTCATCCCATCACCCTAAACAAAAGTTTCCTTATGCACGCTTGCTTGTCACACTTCTTCTTCGGTGTTCTAATAGTTATCTTCTGAGTAAAAATTCCTTTAACTCAAACCTATCTTTGCTGGCCATGAATTTTCTTCTTATATTATCGATTCCATTTACAAAAAATTAATCACATAATCTAACAAACTCTTTGGTTCGGACAGTTTGATTTTTTGATTTGAACTTTCTCCAAAAATTAGTCCCCAAATAGAAAAGATTTTCAAGAAACTTCGATTTAAAGTAGTTTTTCTACCCTGTAAACAAAGTGAATTTTCCCAAGCTTAAGACCCTGCTGTTAATATTGATAGTTAGAATAATTATCAAATTTTTTGTCAGTGCATCGTAGTGAGTACATCATATTGCCCTAAAATTTCGACTTAACATGAAAAATATTGCCAAAATAAGGATATTAAATGATCTTTAACAGTCCTAAATAAATAGAATTCTAAGCTTTTCGCTTCTAAAATCATTCAACTTTGCTCTTCATTATCTGACCTGAAGTTCTAGTAATCGTTCCGCAGTTTGAGAATTTCTGAACATTTAGCTAATGATCTTTCTAGTTAGTATCCCACTGTTTCTTCAAGTTTTTGAAATCCATATTAATTTCATCGTTTTTTTTAAATCTTTTTCTTACCCATGGGAAATATCATCGGAAGATATTTTTCCACCAAAAGATCATTTTGAAAATCTTATTAGAAATTGTAATAAACCGATTTATGAATCAGCAGATGTGACAAATTTAGAAGCATTTTAGCTTACTCCATCAAATTCAACTTTTCAAAAACTTGTGTCGATGGATTGCTCAAGTTATTAAAAACTCTATTGCCACCTTGTAATCTACCAGAGACGAAATATATCTTCTATAAAGGTACATCGTCAATTAGTAATGTATGTGAACTGCATCTTTATTGTCCTCACTGTGATAGCTACATAAGTAAACTAAGTCAACATAAAATTACTGAGTGTTTAACATGTTCAGAATCATTTAATAGTGATGAATTGATTAAAAATGGCGATTGTTTTCTTTACATGCCTCTTTTACATCAACTTCAATTGAAATTTGAAAATGAAGATCTCCTCAATAATGTTTCAGATTTTAAATCAAAATTTCAAGATGATTGTGATACTTACCGAGATGTTGTCGATGGTAGTATGTATCGTTCCATTGATGCTTTACAGGATATAAATAATATATTCATTCAATTTAATGTCGATGGAGTTCCTATTTATAAAAAAAGTAGGTACGGTGTTTGGCCTATTCAGGTGAAAATTAATGAGCTTGAACCGATTGATAGAACGAGAAACATTATGCTATGTGGCCTGTGGTTCGGTAAAAAAAAGCCTATCATGAATGAGTATCTTGTGCCATTTGTTGATGAACTGAATAAATTGTAAACGGAAGGCTTAAAATGGATAGATTCAAAACATGGAGAGAGAAAGTTTCAAATAACTAAAGTTTTCACATTAATATGTAGTAGTGATGCGCCAGCTCGTTGTGCTTTACAAAATTTCAAGCAATTTAATGGACAATTTGGTTGTGCATTTTGTGAAGAGGAAGGTGAGAGGGTGATAAGAGGTAAAGGACATTGCAGAATCTATCCTTTCAATGGAGCATTAGCTACAAAAAGAACCTTTGATAGCTGCGTGAAAATGCTAAAAGAGCATTATCTATCGGTAATGCTGTAAAAGGTATTAAAGGTGCGTCTGTATTAATGAACCTATATCCTACTTTTAATATGGTAGAAGACTTTATCCTTGATTATATGCACTGTCCTTCTGGGAGTAACACGTCAACTTGTGTGTCTTTTCGTCGAGAGTTCGGGTCATCAGTATTCTGTAAGTGCCAAGAACATTAGAATACTAGATGGATGTATAAAAGATCTAAAACTGCCACATGAAGCTTCACGTAGATTACGTGAAACTAAGGATATTTCCTTCTGGAAAGCATCGGAATGGCGAATATTTCTTTTAACATCACCAGCACTTCTTAAAAATCTATTGGATAATGTTGTATATAAGCATTGGCTTCACTTTGTTCACGGCATAACATTACTCTTGGGCACAAATATCACAGCAAATGACATAACGAAAGCAGATGATTAATTAAGAAGATTTGTGTCAGATGCGAAAAACATTTATGGAGTAACAGAACAAACAGTGTCGTTCCTGGCGGGTATGCAGCGAATGCCCCGCACGTAGGCGCCCAATTTAAGGGGCGCCAAATTCAACTATTCGAAAAAAATCAAATTATAGCAAATTATTAAAAATCAAGCTATAGCAAATTATTAAAAATCAAATTATAGCAAAGCTGTAAACTTTGATTACAGGAAGAAACAGTTAACTAATATAAGAAGTAACTTCTACATTTTGCTTCTACACTGGAATTTACATGCAAAAAATCTGTTATCGGCGTGTCGGTTATTATTATATTAGATTTTTTGTTAATTTCCGAATGGACGTGTTTTATTTATGACCTATATTGTACGTTAATAGTCTATTTTATTTGATGTCGAAAATAAATTTTTTGTCATATTTTTCGTTGTTTTATTTTATTACGCCCATTTTCATAATCAAACACTTACACTAAAGTGACTTTAGTCTATAAGGAAACTATTCAGTTTAAACCTCAAGCTAAAAATGATTATGAAAATTGGCCTTATCATCAAAATTTAAGCATAGTATATAGGGGCGCACAAAATTATTCTTGCACGCAGGCGTTCGCCACCCCAGTAACGGCACTGAGAACAAACATATAATATTCATCTCTTACTACACCTGCCCGACACTGTTAAGGTTTGGGGTCCTCTGTGGGCCAATTCATGTTTCATGTTTGAAGATAGCATCGGAAAGCTGAAAGAACTACATCATGGAACAAAGTATGTACCGCTACAAATTACTTCTGCTTATACCAGAAAATCACTACTGGGAGTTCTAATATCTAAGCCAGAAATAAGAAACCATCAGGTAATGAAATTTGTTGATGAGATGGGAACAAACAAATCTGTAACTAAACAAGCCAATAATATAAATGGGTGCACATTGTTTGGTAAACCAACGTATCAAAATTTGTTAAGAACACAAGAAAAGGCCTTTAAAAAGTTATTAGGAAATAAACTAATATCATCCAATGTACAGTTTTACAAAAGGATGAGTTATTCGGGACACATTTTTAGTTGTAAGGAGTATTGCTCAAAATTTATTCATGCGGACTATGTTGTAGCATTGTCAAACAAAAATTGTGTTGAAATTCATCATATTCTTGTTTTAAATGATGAAGTATACTTCTTAGGGGAGAGCATTCCAGTAACTAAATTTTTAATGTCTTATCATCATGTTGGATCTCTCTGCACAAATATATTTACTGTCTCAAATGAGGATGCTCAACAGAGAAGTAAAACAGTTGCCTTTAGACCTGTTGACGTTGTGAAAAAATATGCAACTTTGTCTATAACTGAAAAGAGCCTAACATACTTCATTCCAATAAATATAGCAGAGTATTAATTTCCTTAAAATATACAAAATCGACTCTTTAACTTTTAAAGTTATAAAAAAGTTGTTAAAACTTTTCTTTCACTGTAGAAGTATTCTGTTGTTCAATTATAGAAATCATTTACATAAAAATAATTTCATACCAAAAAAATTTTAGTCAACATTTATTATTTTATTTAATAATGTACAAAAAGATATAGAATCGTAAAGTATAGAATTTTTGGCATCATTTCAATAAATTCAAAATCACAAGAATCAACAATAAATTTAAAATCACAAGAGTTAACAAGTGATCACAATTTTACTGAAAAAATTTAATTAAAGCTCTATTGTCCATATATTTTATTTGAATCAATCATATATCTTGTTATGTACATAAGGGATTTTTGCATATTCATGTAATAAAGTTACACTGTAGATTTTAACAGTCAATGTATAGTTCGGTTTTGTAATGTTTGCTCAATTATTTTGAATTTTATTTTGTTTTATATAAAAAAAGAAGATAGAGCATTTTTTCTCTCCAAGCTATTCTTTGAAAAATGAATATTGAAAAGTGTATTGTTAATAATTTTTAATAAAGTTGTGTTGCAACAATATCAAAATCTTACAATTTTACGGCATTTGAAGAGTCAAAGTGTTATGAAATATTAAGCTCAGCTAAGGTATCTGTTAACAAAGTGATCATAATTTTATTGACGAAATTTAATTACAGCTCCATTGTTCCATTTATTTTATTCGAATCAATCATATATCTTGTTATGTACATAAATCATTTTTGCATATTCATGTAATAAAGTTACATTGTAGATTTTAACAGACAATGTAGTTCGGTTTTGTAATGTTTGCTCAATTATTTTGAATTTTATTTTGTTTTATATGAATAAAGAAGATGGAGCATTTTCTCCCCTACTAAAAATTGTATTGATAATAATTTTTAATAAATTTGTGTTGCAACAATTTCAAAATCTTGCAGTTTTACGACGTTTAGATCTATTTTTTCTGTTATTTGTTTTTTCATCCGCTAAGCAATGTTTGGTCATGTTGAAAGCAGTTTAAAAGTTATTTAAGATTTTATAGCCAGTAGACTGTGAAATTGTAGTTTTTGTCTTGAATTTTAGATAAATTTTATTGGATATTTTGACTAAAATAGAATAACTTAAATAAATTTTTTAAAAAAACTAAGTTATTTTCTAAGTTCTGAAATTTAAGACTTTTCAAATTAACTGTCTACGGAAAAGGAAGATTGATGCAATAATAAAAAGACCCGATGTGATGCAATATTAAAAGCAGTCCTTAAAAGACCTTTAGAAATCAGTTCTGAACTTGGAATGTTTTTACGCATTCAGGTAACAACTAAATTAGATCCTGAGTATGATTTATAATTGGTCTAAATATACCTGTGTCTTCTGTTTTTAATGTAATTTTATGAATATAGATAGTGTACATTATTTCCGTTATCAATATATATGTTTAGAATTTTTACCTAATTATAAGAAATTAATATATAATAAAAGAAAGACATAAACATAATAAAAATCAGATATATCAACCAGGAAAGCAGGATTGAAGACATCAAACTCTTTCAATTTTACAACAATACAAAGTAACTGCAGTTTTTCTGCAGATTCATCAGAAAGTATACTTCTGAAACAATGACTGCATAATTACTTCAAATTTACTGCAGAATAACCACGGATTTAAAGTTTCAGTTTTTTCTAAATTTATGATTTTAAAGTGACTTCACTTAAACTGCAGTAATTTTGTAGACAAAAAGCTAAAAGTTTTTTCGAAATAAATTACTGAGAAATTACTTCACATTAGCTGCAAAATAGCTGCAGTGTTTTTACAGTTAAGATTGCACTACAGAAAATCTGTAGTTAACTGTAGAAAAACTACAAAATTACTTCAGTTCTGTAGAAAAACTGCAGTTTATTTTTAGCTGGGAGTTATAAAAGTTATAGTTATAAAACATTTCTATGCAAGCATCGGTCATAGAAATTATTTTAAATCTTTAATTTCCCCCATCAAGTATTATTTTTAAAAAAAATCTTCTAATTCTATAATGTTTTTGTTCTAAATATATTTTCTTTTTGTCCAAAGTTACCCCATACTATAAGAAACCTTCAACCAGGATTTTTTTCCTCCAATTTATCAAATTCTATGCCAAATTCATCTTTAACAGTTTTCTTGTAGTTTTTAGTATTAAATATGTATTGTTTGCTAGTTTCAAAGTCTACATATATCGTCTCTTTGAAACTAAACCGTAATAACTAAAAAAAAAAAAAAAAAAAAAAAAANAAAAAAAAAAAAAAAAAATTAAAAGAAATCGAAAAATGAGATATTTGGGTCATTTTGTGTTAAAAAAATCCCCCTTTTACGTGTTATCTTTATTAGTTCCATAAAATTAATTTAGAAAGCAGATAAATCGTTATCGCGATTCGCCAGCTTAAAAAGTTAGAAATCGCTCTCTTGAGAAACTTGCTTCTTTGAGTTACTACGGTTTAGTTTCAAAGAGACGATATGTTCTTTGGGTTTATAATTCATTTCTAATTTTATTTTTAAAAAACCTAATATAATTAATTTCAATAGTTCATTTGTTTTCTTTTCAGAATGCCATACTTATGAAACATTCCAACATTTCAAACTTCCTTTCGATAGCAAATTTCACTTCATCAGTTTTCTGAGTTTTTATGAAACCTATTTTAATATCGTAATGATATTGAATTTCTTTTTTCATATCATATATATTTTTTCTTTTCCATTGTACTGCTGAAATGTTTACTTAGAATTGTTTTACATCAAGATTCACATAAATTAACTATTAATTCTTCTTCCTTGTATGGTAATACAGGAAGATATAATTTTCTAGAGGATTATAATACTATACATTATATTTATCCGTAACAATTTTCATTGGGTTTTGATAAGATGACTATGAATAGTCATCAAAATATATAATAACAGTACGATATAAAGAACATAAATCTATTTATCTTTCTCTTTACTATTCATTTCATATTTCAGTTTTGTAAGTCCATGAAGCTTCTTTAGGTTTCAATGGTTCTACAACATCTCTTTTCCATTTCGTTTTAATGCATTTATTAATATTTCTATTATTACGAAAGACCCATTTCTTAAATTAATTTTTGTGTACTATTCTATAAATATTTCCTGCATGCATTAAATTGAATATTTGTTGTTGATTTTCTACCATATCTTTTACTTTCAGCCAGTGACATCCATGAAGTTGATAGATGATGTTTTCATAAAAACCATCTACTTTATAGTATGTTTAACCTTCTTTTAACTTTTTTTTTCGTTCTCGAATCTTATGAATTTAATTGAATTGAACGTAGAGTTTAATGGCACAAAATCCACAAAAAGACATGCTGTGCCAAACGAACGGTTTTAAAATAAATCTTAAGTAAAATGCTTACAACAAATTTCTCTTGCTAAAATCACATGGAGTTTATAAAACTAAACAGGACGAAACAGACTATTGATTGATTGAATGTGGGGTTTAGTGGCACAAGGTCCAAAAACGGACATACTGCGCCAAACACACGGTTTTAAAAACAGATTAAGAGGTTAAGTAAAGCACACGTATAAAATCAGATATAGTGAAAATTCTAAAACAATGTTGTAAAGTTACATACATTAAAATCAATAAAACTGCATGTCAATAAAACGGTAAATTTACTAATCAAATGCAAATCAATAAAACGGTAAATTTACTAAAACACTAAATAGTATAAAACAATTATATACAACTTAAAATTCCAATAGCGCGTAAAAATGCAAAGATGTTAGGATGGTGATTTTTATCTAACAAGTCTTTTATATATAAAATCGTGCTTCCAAAGAAGGTAAGGCGTTGTTGGTTAAAACATGGGCAAGCGATTAAAATATGATGAATTGAAAGTGAAACGTTACAAGTATCGCATCGAGGAGGCGATTCTCCGAACAGCAAGTGAAGATGAGTCAGCCGAGTATGTCCTATACGTAGACTGGTGAGCTTGACATCTACTCCGCGCAACTGCAACACAGGCCAAGGTTCTAGCGGCGTGGATTTAATTGTGTGCAGTTTATTTTCAATTTGTAAATCCCAGTGTTGTTGCCACAAGGACATAGTAAACTGTCGTATGTAATTCTTCATGTCAGAAATTGGGACTGATAGTGTTAATGGAGTTGCAGCAGAGTCAGCCATGTCATTACCTGAAATACCAACATGGCTGGGAATCCAACGAAACAGACTATTCAAAAGTGAATAAAATGAGATAAAATGTAATTACAGTGAAACATCATAAACCAGTTGCATTCGAAGCTAACCAAAGCATGTTGCATCCTTATATTGTAAAGTTTAGATAAATAATCTGACAAAGCTACTAACATATACTAAATTGATATTTTTGAAAAATATTTTCAATAACAATTGTTATATATTGGCTCATACCCTTTGTTAAATTTTTCTCAATGTTAAATTGAATTGAATCTACAAATCTTTTATAATTACCAATAACTTCCATAGAAATCAATTTGTTTCCTTGATAAGCAGTAAACACACATTTAACAAGAAATTGAAATTTTTGATGGTCTCTCAATCTTATCTTATGAAAAAAGATAATAATTAAATACTCAATGATTTAATTCGTTTTTTCTCTTTGGATTGAATGTTGGGTTTAATGGCACAAAGTCCACAGAAGGACATGCTGCGCCAAACAAGCGGTTTTAAAATAAAATCCTATGTAGATGTATACAAGTTTTTCCCATCAAAAATCACACGGAATTTATAAAACTGAATACAACGAAACCGACGCATTTAAAAGTGAGTAAAACAAGATAAATTTAAATGTAGTTAAGTATCATAAAACAGTTGCATTCAAAGCTGAATAAAATCACATAAAATTGTAAATAGGATAAAACAGTTATATACAGTATAAGAGACCAATTGCGCTCAGAAACGCAAAAATGTTAGGATGATGGCAGTCACCTAACAAATCCTACAGTGTTAAAATAGAACTACCAAAAAAGATTAAACGATGACGGTTAAAACATGGACAATAAATTAAAATGTGATGGATTGTGAGTAAAACGTTGCAAGTATTGCAGTGAGGAGAAGGTTCATCAAACAGCAAGTGAAGGTGGGTCAATCAAGTGTGGCCAATTCGAAGACGAGTAAGTTTGACGTCTGCCTACGATTACGTAGCACAGGTAATGGATCTAAATCAATTTTTATAGCGCGCAATTTATTATTAATTTGGAGGTCCCACTGCTGCAACCATAGAGACTTTGTTAGCTGTCTTACGTGTGTTTTTATATCTTGGTGTGGTATAGACAGAGAGAAAGGGTTTGTAGCAGATCGTGCGGCAACATCGGCCAAGTCATTGCCTGGAATTCCGACATGACTTGGGACCCAACAAAATAAAATATCAGACCCATTTTTATGAAAAGAATTTAACCGATGTATAAAATTTAAAATTGGGTGAGTCAATTCTTCGAAATGTCCCAATTGGCGCAACACGCTTAAACTATCTGAATAAATGCAATATTTTAGAGTAGGCAGTGATGAGATCAATCGCAGAGCTAAAAGAATAGCTACAGCTTCGGCAGTGAAAATTGAGCAAATATCTGGGATTTTAAAATTGTACGTGGCATCAGCAATGACGACGCCACAACCGACATGTCCTAGAGATTTTGAGCCATCTGTAAATACAGGGACGTATTGAGAAAACTGATGACGATGGGAAATGAAAAGTTGCTGAAATATAATAGACACTTGAGCTTTATTTATAAGCAACAAACTGACAATCAAACTGGTATTGTGAGATGGTCCATGGTGAAATAAGCAAATGCTCAACTGATTGTGATGGCAAATCACAAATAGACAAATTTTCAATAAGTGATCGCATGCGAACGTTAAAAGGGCGAATATGAGAAGGACGAGCTTCATAAAACCGCAACAAACTTGATGGTGTAGAATCACGTTGTAGAAGATGTGTAGCAGATGACATGATGAGAAAGTAATACGTCAAGGATAGCTGCAAGCGGCGTAGGTCTAAAGGTAGTTGATCACAGATAACATAGAGGCTTTTAACAGGGGACGTGCGGTAGGCGCCGATACATATACGCAAGACAGTATGATGCACTGTATCCAAGCGTCTTAAGTTAGAAGCGGAAGCAGTGCCATATACCGCACATGCATAACCAAGACGAGATAATATTAGCGCTTGATATATTCGCAGTAGGGCGATGCGATCTGCACCCCAAGACGTGTTTGAAAGCACTCGTAATATGTTTAGAGTCTTCTCGCATCGTTTTCTAAGCTGTTTGATGTGAGGTAAAAAAGTAAGCTTCTTGTCAAATATCAGCCCAAGAAACTTTGTGTTCTCAACTATAGGTATGGCAGTGTTATTGATGTGAATGGCAGGTTCATTATGAAGCCTGCGCAAGCGACAGAAGTGCATGCAGGAACTTTTAGAAGGGGAGATTGTTTGGCCATTCATTTCACACCACTCCACGATTTTATTAACACTCAGTTGAAGCTGCCGCTCTATTACTCTCATGTCTGATCCTGAGCATGATACGTTTAAATCGTCAACATAAAGTGAGCCAGGAACTGTAGATGGTAGTATGTTTAAGATGAGAGAAATATGTACAATGAAAAGTATGACTCTTAAAACACTGCCTTGTGGTACACCTTCAGATTGGATAAAAACATCAGATAGCGTATTGCACACTTTGACCCGGAAATATCTACGACTTAAAAAGGTTTTGATAAAAATCGGAAGATGACCACGGAGACCCATGTCGAAAAAAACTTTTAGAACGCCGTAACGCCATGTCCGATCGTAAGCCTTCTCAATATCAAAGAAGATAGAGACTAAATGACTTCGTCGGACAAAGGCATTACGTATACGCGATTCTAAAGAAACTATATTATCCAGAGTTGATCTGCCTCTACGGAAACCACTTTAAAAATCTGGAATAAGTTTGTTTTTCTCGAGAAAATAAATGAGGCGAGAGTTAACCATGCGTTCAAATACCTTGCCGAGGCAGCTCGTTAATGCTATTGGGCGATAATTAATTGGCTCCGTCGGATCTTTACCAGGTTTCAATATTGGTATGACAATAGCCAGTCGCCAACTTGATGGGTATGTTTGCTCGGTCCATAATCTGTTAAAGAGTAACAGCACATTCTGCAAAGATGCAGAAGTCAAATGACGAAGCATTCGGTATGATACACCATCAAAGACGGGACTGGTATTGGGAGCTCTAGCCAGTGCTCTCTGTAATTCTTCATATGTAAAATTACTATTGTACCGAAACCGCTGTCGAGTCGTAAACTGCAGATTAGGTCTTTCAGTCACACGCTTGTGAGCTTGGAAAACTGGGCTGTAGTTTTCAATGCTGGAAACGGCAGCAAAAGTTTCACCCAAGATGTTACTCACATCTACAGGGTCAGAGTACGTGGTACCGTTTCTATCAAATACCGGAAGATGTAATTCACGGTAGATACCATTCGCTCTCTTGACCCTCGACCAGACTTGTCTGGTAGATGTCGTAGATGTGATGGATGAAACATAGCGAGATCAAGAGTCTCTCTGGCTTTGGCGCCGAGTCTTGCGTGCAAGTGCTCGAGCTCGTTTAAAGGCCACGAGGTGGTCAGTCGATGGATACCTGCGAAAGATATTTTAAAGTCTCTGTTGTTCTTTATGAGCTGCGGAGCATTCAGCATTCCACCAAGGCTTCCGATGCCCAGGGAGAGAAGTTGATGTTTTTGGAATGCTGGTTTCTGCAGCATTGATGATTCTTGAAGTAACAGTTTTAACAACAGTTTCAATATTGTAATTTGAAACCATATCATTTGTTATTTCAGCAAGTTGTGTGAAAAGGTTCCAATCCGCTCGATGATATATGAAAACAGATGGTCTGGGAGTAATATTAAAAGTAGATGAGTATGAAACTATGATAGAAAAATGGTCACTATTATGAAGATCATCATCAACTGAAAATTGCGAGAATGGTAAAAGTGTAAGTGAACATAAAGCCAGGTCAATGCAGTGAAACGTACGAGTTGGTGCGTGAAAATAAGTGTCCTCACATTGATTCAGTAGGCAGAGGCTATGATCTAGGATGAATGTTTCGATTTGATTTCCACGAGCATTTGTGTTGTGGCTACCCCACAGCGTGTTGTGGCCGTTGAAATCTCCAATCAAAATAAAAGGTTTCGGCAACTGATTAATTAAAATGTTCAAATCACTTTGTGAAATGGGATCATTCGGAGGTAAGTACAAAGAACAAATTGTAATAGAGATGTTTTTGTGAAGTTGAACGGCAATAGCCTGTAATGAAGATGATAGAGACAAATGGGATGAGGGAAAATGTGTAGAAATTAAAATAGCAACACCACCATTAGTTCGGTTATCAGCAATGTTATCGTTTCGGTAAGAAATGTAGTTACGTAAATTAAAATTTTCTGATGATGACAAAAATGTTTCTTGAAGTGCTAAGCAAGCAGGATGATATTTAAAGACAATATCTCTGATATCAGAGCTCTTATTGCACACGCTTCGACAATTCCATGAAATAATGGAGATAGACATTATTTCTTTGGTGCGGAAGCGGCATGGATCGGAGGTTTTATGTAAATGAACTTGACTTAAAAACTTATTCAAAAATGTTTCCGAATTCAACACAACATCACATATAAAGATGCAGTATTAAATTATTTCAATGACTAAGCAGAATAAAGAGTCAAGCTAAGCATTAAATTTACAAAACTTACGAAAAAGTTTTTAAAAAAAATGCTCTGTGAATTATCGAAAGAATTCTCAAAATCTCGTCAAAATTCATTTTGACTTAAATTGAGTGTAATTGTATGTATTAAAAAATTGCAAATGAAAACTGATGCTGCTATAGCCTTTTTTTACATCACACGAAATATCAGTTTTTAATATTCCATCAGATAATACGATATATTTTATTTATTATATGCTTCTTTTCAGAATTTCCATATTTGTTGGACTATAATGAACCACCTAAATATCATTCAAATTTTGTACGTTATATATATTTTTTAAATTTCCAACAAAAATGACAAGGGACAATTCCTTGAAAAATTTTTGAAAAGCATTTGAAGTTGGACATATGTTTCAAAACTGTCAGATCTGTTTCATAAATTTCTAATTTTTACCAATACACCAAACTATATCACCATGCGCTACCTCCCCGATGTTATATGAAGATTAAGCAACTGTCTATTGCGCATTTTTCTTAGATTTAACTACTAAAACAATTTATTGATTGATCTATTAACGAAGCGCATGGTTCAAAATGTGAAACAAAATCTTTTTCAAGTATTACGCTTTAAAGAAAATCGAGAAGTATGTTTATAATACATTCATTTTTTAATTTAAATCCATCCATGATATTTTATCTTATATATTCCAAATACGAAATTTTAAACATTTAGTCGTACATTAATTAATATTATTTTTTTTCCTTTATATTTCGAATTAATATCCCTGTAAATTACATAGATTTTGAGCAAACTTTGATGAACAGCTGCCGTGAATAACAAAACAGTAGTTCTATTCAAGAGAGAACTTTCGTCTATTGCGAAATCTATTTAAATTGTTTTTATTTATTTTTTTTTCTTTGTATTTTTCATGTAGAACAGTTTTTATTCATCCGTCTTCATCGATGGTAAATCTTAGACTATTTTGCCATGCTCGTGATTGTGCTAGAACCTTTTTATAAGACATTTATTTCTAGTAAGGGTCAATTGAAATAATTTTAGAATTAAAATTGATAACAGAAGCGAATTCCTGTAGCTCATCAGATAAAATTATTTTAACTTCAAACAGCTTAACACCGCCTATTAGGTTTTTTTTAAGAAAGTAGGTAACTTAATGACTTTTTTTTTAATTAAAAAAAAAACATTACAAATGATTAAAAATAGTGCGTGGAGTCCCTCCGCGCGAAAGAAGTAAAACTTCGTAATGTGGAAATGAAAATAGGAAGGGGTAGAAATGGATTATTAGTGAAATCATATTGTTTCTTTAAGACAAACTTTATTAACAATGCTTACAATTCACAATTGATCGCATCTTTTAATTATCATTTTCGAGTGGAGAAATATCCAAATCTGTAACATTTACAATGGGATTATGATAACTAAAGTAAGATACGAAATGTTTGAGTTCTATTTTTTCAATATTTCTTGCAAAAACTGCATCAATAGTTGTTCCCCCTTTGGTCGTTGGATCATTTCTACAATTTATCATTTTCAATCCAAATTAGTCTTTAAGGAAGGTTAATAATATTTCAGCTTCAGGTAACTAGAAATTCACATTAAAATCTCCTGCAAGGATCACAAGCCGCTCACAATAATCAATTTCTTCACCAGTAACGTCTGCCAGAGCTTGTGAACCTGCAGTGGATAGTCGTGGCAATAAAGATTTTGCAATAAATAATTTAATATCCCTCATGGCTGCATTTGGTGAAATATAAATGGCAATTAGAAAAGAGAAAATCTAACAATTAATTGATATTTACAAGAGACGTAACTTGACATAACCTTAAATCCATCGCGTTGTCCGTGGGATTGTTTTCACTCATTTTTTACAATTGTTATCCACTAAGTTTGAAAATAAAAAATACTACCTAATTAAATTATATGTGTATCAAATCAAACTAAAATATTTACAGAAAAACAATACTTTTAGTATTTTTATGCTAGCGAGAACGAAAACAATATGGAAATGAATGAGGGAAACTGGATCCTACCACGTGATTTCCCGGCCAATAAAAATGTAGCGTTAAACGTTTAACGCAACCTTGTTGAAAGTCGCATAAGAAGTATCTCTTCAAAAACTAAAAATGACAGTATATCTTATTTAATGTTGAACATTTCCTAAAACTAGCAAGTGGATACCAACTTCATTTTAACGTACTTCAGCAGAGCAGAAGTTAGTAACAAATAGATGCCCAAATGAAAAATGTTTATATTTTATAATGGTATTTTAAAATTGGTTTTAAGAAAGCTTATTAGATACTAATTTGAAGGAAAGAAATTATAATTTATCGTCCCCCAAACTACATTTACAAAACGTATAAAGGAACTTTTCTTATTTATATATTGTATACATTTATCCTCTCAATTCCTATTTAAAACAGGAAATTTTATTTTTTTAATTCTGTTAAATAAGGACTCCTTTCCGGTTTTTTTAGGACTTGCTCTTTTTTCTTACGTTTGAAAAGTACTCGCTATCAGTAAGATTCTTAATATGGATTCGATGTAGAGAGTCACCAAAAAGTGAGTTGAATAAAGAAAATAGCAACTAAAATATCGTCTTTCAGTTTTTAAATTGGAGCACTGGGTCAAGATGTGGTTTATAGTTAATGGTTCTCTTCAACTCCAGTTAGCAGACTCTGGTTCGTTTAGTAAAATGTATAAATTAATTCATCTTGTACGACCAATACGTAATTTGTTTATGAGAGCCTCAATATTTCTGGAGGTATTTATGGTAATAAATGTGTAAATTAGAGATTTATTTAATGCCTTAGTGAATTCTGTCTGCCAATAGGCCCATAAAACAATTGTTATTAAGGTTTGAACATCATGTTATATTGGCCTGTTAGAAAGACTGTGATTGAATTTTGCTATAGAATCGATTTTTTCATTTCCTGAAATTTTCATATATTTCAGAAATCCAGGAGAATAAAAATTCTAAATCTTTACGTTGAAGATTAATTTAATTTCTATTTTGAAGAGTTTCCAAGCCGCTCTTAAAATCTGAATGAATTAAACTATTATGTTTCAAAATGGAAACGTATTTTAAGGTAAAAATATTATATGGCGATTAGAAATGAAAAACAGAACTTCAAGAATGAAAATTCATTTAAATAACCGCATTGAGGGAAATAAAAGCAGATGTCACATGGTAGTCAATTTTGGGAGTGAGATCTAGCTCGCCACCCTAGTAACAACTCTTTTGGAGTCCAGAAAAACTTCTTCAAAAAGCAATAAATCAATTAATTCCAATAAGTTATCCCCCTTGGCATCTCCGGTTAGTCTTTTCCGGCCTCTGGCGAGCCTTTTTTTTCCATTTTTGAGTGTTTGAAATCCGATGTTCCATTGATCTAGGCTTAGTATATCAGACCGCCATATTAACGTGTCATCCACTGCAAGTGAACTCCATCGTAACTTTCGACAACTAATATTTTTATTTTTTTTGTCTAAAAACACATCATCGCTTTTGCTCATGTGGTTATCTTTCTGATTTTTTTAAAAATTTTATTTTAACGGTGGTCTGGTACACCTACAATCAGCATCTTTTTAAAATATGTCGCGATCGGGTATAGCCTGTCGCTACATTGATTTTAGCCATTTGAAAACGCTGACTTTGTATACTTTAAATAATTTCTTATCGTTTATTTTTTGGTCTATATTTTTTATATGTCTTTTCCCCAACTCTTTTTGATTGATCGGCACCCTCTTTTTTTCAATTTCTTCTTGTCCTCTGATTTTTTATAAATTTTTAAAGTCATATCACTTTTCAATGTTAATTGATGTTCCATTCCCGATAGCGAAAATCAAAACAATCTTCATGAATACAATCACAGTTAAGTGCTTCTCATCACGCCTTATCCGTCATTTCCTTATTAATAAATTTTTTAATATCTTTTAATCTTCTCAAAAGTTACCCCAAATTATTGTTGTCATAAATCAATATCAAAGTCAGTGTTTACAAACAAACATTATCAGTGTATCATTACAAACTCATTAGTTATTGTTTCTTATCCTACATATGTTCTTTCAATGCTTTTTATTATCATCTTACATATGTTAGGGCTATACTATTTTTCATTATGTTTTACTTGTGTACATTAAACTTCTATTTTTCTTGTCCTCTGGCCAAGTGTCAATCTGATGTATAAAAATTTTAACTCTTGTTCAAATGCATTTTTGCACTCAATAAGTCTTGCATCCAACAATGCTAATTCATTGTATCTAATCACATGCTTCTACATCACTCAACTCAACCTAGACATTTTATTGTTATTGTTTTCAACATTAATTTGAGTTTATACATTTTTAAGTTAATCTTTACTAGTGTAGCTTCTTGTATAAATAATTACAATGGAACATTGGATCCACATCTCACTACAGTGTTTCAACATCTTAAAGAGTCCGCGGGGGTCGGAATCTATGACTTGCCACTGCCACCTTTCTTTTTTTTTTAAACTTTACTTTAAACTTTTCATGTCTAAAATTGCCCAATATATTATGGCCAAAGAAAGGCTTTCTGCCAATGACATGCAATACTCGCTTGCAACCAAGAATCTCAAATAGGGACATTTTCACTTCATCATGTTCATCTCAACTTTGCCAGGACAACAGTGCCAATTTTGGAGCTTCAAGAAATGTAACGCAACAATCGACTAGCCATTCCTCATCATCAAACAGTGTTCATTCACATGATGACTCTGATGCTGAAACTGTTATCGACGTACAAGAATATCCACTTTCGGACCCAACTATCCTGGATAATAAAGAACTGGATCAGCTCTTCCAACAGATTGAGAATAGTCTGAACCACCTAAATAAACAAAAAAACTTCTGTCTTCGAACCACTCCAAGATTGGATGGCCGCAGCTCCCTTACAAGACTAAAATACTTATTTTTTAACATCGCCAAACCGAACACGAATCTGAGCACTATAGAAAGACAACTAACTGAGATCAATCAAAAAATCGATGACCTTAAATCTACAACTTCTACAACCACCGACAAAACCATACAGAGTAAATCACCAAAACCTATAGTAATAGAATCTACAGAAAATGTATCTACTAAGGATATACTGCAAAAGTTAGGAAATTCCGCACCAAAACTACCTATTAAAAATTATACCAAAATGAAAAACCTGTTTAACTGAAGTTCCTCAGTCATTCGCAAAAAGAAAATGCTATACAATCAATTAAAGAATTAGGCCTCCATTATAAGGATAAGGAAACAAGGCTCACTTCGCTAATTTTATTGAACACGCCAACGAGCTTCACAAATGAGGAAATCATTAAAACCAATGGAGATTACAACGAAAACTATGACACTATCAAATTTGAAAAATCCATCCAGCACAAAAAGGAACAGGATAAACAGCATCTAGTCATCCGAGCTACCCATCGCCTATCTCAAAGATTACTGAAGCAACAGACTTTCTATGCCGGTCTTCAGACATTCTTAATCAAGAAACGAATCATCCTTCTTCGATGCGGAAAGTGCCAAGTAATTGGTCATCACCAAAACAATTGCGAGTACAATGTCTGTACCTGAGCCCGCTGCGGCGTAAATCGACACACATCCGACCAATGTACTGCTAAAGCTGAATTCTGCCGAAACTGTAGTGATTCGAACTATGATGATGGAACCAACTTCAAATGTGCTCATGCCGCTTTCTCGCCTACCTGTCCCTATTATCTCAAAAGACTCAAGCAACTACGTTCTGGCCAATAGATCAAACACTGATTTTTCATTCTTCAAACTTTCACTATTTATATTTTTCCCTTTACATTTCATTTTTACAATGTTTACCCATCTTCTTTTTATAATTTAAACCACCTTAACTTTTTTCATTCTTAGAGAGAAAAAATAACTTCATTTTTTTTATATATATATAATTTTTTTCTTCTTTTTTTTTCTTATTCTTTCTCTTTTAAGCTTCCAAATATAATTTATATATTATTTGTGAATTCCCTTCTAAATTTAACTAATAGATAATCCATACGTTAATGATATTAAACAATTCACAATTTCTACCGATCTTTATTAACTTAATATATTACAGATAAATCTTCAAAGGAGCAAAGCCGCCATCTTTTTATTTCAAAAAACTGTTGTTGATCTTGACATTGACATAATCTGTTTTCAGAAACTATACAAACCAAAAGATTCCATAATTGGATATCCAAGTTCCTGGAAATTATTTTCTTCAGTAAACGGAAAATCCGGCATTTTTATACCCAATAAATCAATAAGCCCCCTACAGTTAGTTAGTTAGTTAGTTGGATTTTATTGGCACAAGAGCCAGAAATGGCTATGCTGCGCCAGGCACTAGGTTAATTGTCGGACTCTAGGTCAAACTACTGATTTATTATTTAAAGCTGAGAATGTATTATTTTAAAGCAGAGAATATAGTCCAATAGTTTTGATGAACTTTAAAAGGTTGTNAAGTTCCTGGAAATTATTTTCTTCAGTAAACGGAAAATCCGGCATTTTTATACCCAATAAATCAATAAGCCCCCTACAGATAGATTCTCTTCAAGATTCTGTTTCGATATCAATAAACTCTTCAAATAATTCACCCTTGCTCCTAATCTCATTTTATAATTCCCCACCAGACACAGACTTGAATCTAATGAAAGATCTAATTTATTACAGTAACAAAAACTTCTACAATTATCCAATAATAATTTGTGGAGACTTCAAGTCACATCACTGCTTCTGGGGTTATTCAAACAACGACGCAAGGGGAGAAGTATTGTTAGATTTTATCATATCCAACAACTTAAAAATTTTAAATTCACTACCAGCATTACCGACTTTCGTAACATCTTTAACCTCATCTTTTCCAGATCTTATTCTTACAAATAACATTATTAAAATAACATAGATATTTTAACTTTTTCTAATTGGAATGTTCTGGATATAGAAAGTAATTCAGACCACAAATATATCTTATTACAAATCAATAACAAGTATACGTTCTCCTCTTTCACAAGGTTTAAAACAAAGTTTGGAAATTATAGTAAATTTAAAAAACATTTCTCGAACTTTATTCCAGATCTAAACATTTAACTAGACAACGTACACAATCCTATGGATCTTAATATTTTTACAAATAATCTCATTAGTAAAATTTTCTTAAGCTGCAAAAACTCCTACAAACTTAACTTTTCAATCGTCATACAAACACTTCTTGGTGGGCAGCACAACTTTCAATCCACAAAAAAGAATTAAAAGCAATTAAAGGACTTTTTCAGAGATCAAATTTTGATGAAGAAATTAAAGAATATAAAGCTATTTACAAGCAAAAAAGAGCACAATACAAAAAACTAATTATCAAAGCAAAGTACAATAGTTGGCAATATCTCTGTGAAAGCACTAAAAATCCCCATCGCGCTCATTATAAATCATCCTTTAAAACAAACTCCTATCCGACCATCTTAACTCAGATTTATGACACTAACTGTCCAATAGAAGAGGCCAAGAATGTTCTTCATAGTCTTTTCCCGGATGACAATGTTATCCAACAAAACAAATACAGCTATCAAAATAAAAATCCAGATCCTCTCTTCAACCACAATCAACTTCAACGTCTTCTTAGAACACTAAACAACAAAAATGCACCAGGCATAGATGGCATTGATTATATAAGTGTAAAAAACTTATTCATGTTTTTCGGTTCACTTATCCTAAATTTTTTCAATAAATGCCTCACTCTGGAAGTCTTCCCTGACCATTTCAAAAAAGGGCAAGCTTTACTTTTTCTTAAAAAAGGCGAAAATCCCAATGTTTTATCTTCATATCGTCCTTTAACACTATTTCCTTGTTTGGGTAAATTCCTAGAGAAATTAATCGTTAAAAGACTAACTTTTCATTTAGAGAAACTCAACGCACAGTCTGATTTACAATACGGTTTTAGATTTGGTCAATATAGCACTAGAAAATTTCAAAGATAACCTATCACTTTTAAAAAATAATCACAAACACGTAGCCGCAATCTCACTCGACATCAAAGGGGCATTTGACAATATCCAGTATGATCTAATTAATAGACAATTGTCAATGTACCAAGTCTCATCCAATCTTTGTTTTATAATAGAAAGCATCAATACGAACAGGCAAGCCATCATAGCAACAAATCGGGGATATGTAACAAAAACAATTCAAAAAGGTTGCCCACAAGGGTCTTGCATAGGACCGACTGCGTGGAATTTAGTAATTAATAACCTTTTGAAAATGCAGTTTGAAAATTCCATTATACAAGCCTTTGCAGACGACTTGATAATTCTTACATATGCCAACTCTAGGAGGCGGTTAGAACAAGTATCGAATCTAACTCTAAATCGTATTAACAATTGGATCACCAACAATTCTTTAACTCTTTCAATTGATAAAACAGCCTATATTCATTTTTACAACACTAACAGGGGTGCAATCTTCAAAATTAACAATGAAAAAATTAAGCAAACAAATCATTTTAGGTACCTTGGAGTTGTAATCGATAAAAAATTGAATTGGGGTCCTCATGTCAATATCCTTAAAGAAAAAGAAACCCCCCCTTCAATTCTCTTTACAAAATCAATAATAAATCTTTGGGAATAAATCAAAAAGCAAGAAAACTCATTTATAACACAGTAATAGTGCCTTCTCTAGCACACGGTTGCAATATTCGGGCAAAAAATATCTCACCCCGGATATGTAGAACCTTAATTTCGATTCAACGCAAATTCCTTTTGAATATGACGAGGGCTTACCACTCTACCCCCCCCCCGCGCAGCTCTTCATGTTTTAACAAATATTCCCCCTCTTCCAGACCAGATTATGAACTTGTTATGCTCAACAACATTAACTGAAATTTTATTTTATTTATTTCAAATGGCAGAGGTCATTGACATGAAAAAGCAAAAACATAGGAACAAAACAAGAAAGTAAAAAGTCATTTCCTTAGGAGCGCTCTTGCTTCCCAATATCGCTCGACGACCCGTGGAGGGCCCTGCAGCACAGCATGTGGCTGCCATCCAAAACAGCTTGAGTGCCAATTTATCACCCATCTTATAATATAAAAAACAAAATCTCTTTAACTGAGCAAGGTAACTACGACTTTAGAAAAGATACCAACTTCTTCACAGACGGTTCCAAAACTGAAACAGGCACTGCATTCGTATTTCTTAACAATGCTCATTCACAAACCTTCACATTGGATATTAACAACTCTACGGGATTGCGACTTTGGATTGCTGTTCAGGTTGCGCAGATTTTGATTTTAACGCATTGGCTGTCAGAGAAGGGGTTGTTGTCTGAGCTATTTGGGTGATATGGTACGTTTTGTATTCCGAAGTTCAGATTCATTATTTTCAGTCTGTATACCAATGGATTTAGTTGCTTTTGGAGTTTTGACCACTGAAGCATATGAAACATTAAGTTTAGGTTGTGAGTTTAACAATTTGCTTTTGGCCTCAAAATATGACAAGTTTTGCATTACTTTTATATTTAGTATTTGTTTTTCTTGTTTCCATCTAGGGCATTGATGAGAATGTGCAGAGTGAGATTCGGAACAGTCAGTACATTTTTCTGGCTGATTACAGGTTTTAAAAGTGTGACCGGTTTCACTGCAACGAGAGCAAGTCTCTTTGTAGAATGGCCGAATGTTTTACATTTGAAGCATCGGAGTGGATTGGGAATGTATGGGCGAACTTAACAGATTCGGTACCCTGCTTTAATATCATCAGGTAGTATAGAAGCGTTGAATGTTAAGATTATGTGTTGAGTGGTAACTATTTCTCGACCTTTCTTATGGTTATGTGCCGTGCATCTATAACTCCTTGACTGGAGAGTCCTTCGATTATTTCAGAAATTGGGAGTGATTGTAACGTGTTATCAGAGATCACGCCTTTAGATATATTTAGAGTGTTGCGAGGGGTTACTGAGATTTTAACGTTTCCGAGTTCAGATAATTTCAAAAGTGAAGCTGTTTGTTTGTTGGAATTTGTTTTGATTAACAAGTCTCCTGATGGCATCTGTTTGACATTTTTAGGATTACCAATATTTGCCTCAAGTGTTTTTTGAACTAAAAATGCTAATATAGACGAAAGTTTCTTTTCTGTTGAGCTTAAGATCAGAAATTTTGCTGTAGTGGGGTCGCAATTTGTGCATTTAGCAAGATTGAAACTAGGTGAGAAAATTGTTCAGCTTTTGTTTCGGTGTGCGGAACTGAACACCATCTGTTCATTTTCAGCCATAGAAAAAAATAATCAACTTCCATTATCAACTGCACCACCCACCACGGAGTCCAACTTAGGGGATGTAAGTGACAGTAAAAAATCTGTTACTTAACACCGATGCTGGCCAATAGCTATACGCCCGAAAGTCACCCCTGAAGCAGCCTCCACCCTTAACGAGGTGCTCAGTAAGTGACCCCGGGCTTGACCCTAGCCATCAGATGACGTTTGTGACATGCCGATTGATGCATACGGGCCACTATGCACCTCCCGTTTACCTGAAGCAAGAGCCAAAGTAGTGTGTTGAGGTACCAAGATGCCCCTCAACTACCAAGATCCCCCTTTCCAGGGACACGAGTCTCCACGCACGGCAAACACGCGGGTGGTTTTCTTACCATCAGAGTTTGATATAAAACCGAAACCAAGACGAAAAGTCCTTTACCAGTCAATTTGGCAACCACGACAAGAGTGAAAATTTTTTATAAATAAATATAATACAAATGAAGAAGGGAAACATAATTAATAAATATACATATGTATATATAAACGCAACAAAAATAATCAAAAATAAAAATAATCCTAATCAAAAATATAAAAGCTCAAATAATTGCTCACTAGGACAATGTAATAAATAATGAAAGTCAGAAACTCAAAACAGGACTGTCGCAGGAGAGATATAGAAAAGTGCTCAGGTCCAGCTGGGGGCCCCGGGCGCGCCACGCCCATCACACAAGAGCGTGCCCCTGGGAGGGTAAATCATTGGAGATGTTTTATCTTTAGATGTTTTATCTTACAGATGTCGTTTAACACAGAAATCTGTTGGCTGGCTATAGTTTATACAATGTTCTGAATCAGAAAATATGATATTGTTGTTGTTGTTGTTAATTTACGTCGCACTAGAGCTGCACAATGGGCTATTGGCGACGGTCTGGGAAACATCCCGGAGGATGATCCGAAGACATGCCATCACAATTTTGATCCTCTGCGGAGGGGATGGCACCCCCGCTTTGGTAGCCCAACGACCTGCACGCGAAGTCGAGCACTTTACGGTAGCACAGTTTAACGAGGACCAATACCGCACACCCTCGGTCCCTACGCAGACTGATCCAAGTGGGTCACCCACCCGCACACTGACCGCAGCCAGTGATGCTTGACTTCGGTGATCTGCTGGGAACCGTGTCTTAACGATCAGTCTACTGCGGGACCAGAAAATATGAATACGTTTGGTTTTGCTCATTTTCGTTCTTTTTTTCTTGGATCTGGGGTTCAAGAGTTCGCATAAGAGATGCTTATTAGTAGGTTAATTTAAAATCAGCGAAGATTAATTCTCCGTGAACGATTTCTGGCTAAATAGATAAAAATTCGTCAATTAAAGGACAGAAATGCTTATTGGACTCCCGCATGGTATATCTTCATCTTGGATAAAATTATCTGATGAAACTACATTAAGATTTAGTTCAAAGGTCCAGCCAGTTAAAAAGTAATTGATGAAATAAAATCATTTCCCATGGTATTGTGCATCATTAGGCTTTAAAGTTTCATGGCCCCACTTCTCAAAACCATAAATGCAACAATACTTCTTATATAAAGGAAGCCTTTATTTGTTTCTAAAAGTAAAATCTTGTCTATTGTGGCATGGAACTTTTTAAAACCTCTTTATTCGATAAAATTTAACCATTTTTAAGTACATAACCTAGCCTGGTCTCTATCGCTCGTGAGTGCTATGTAATGAACTGGAAGGAAAGTTCGCAATGTTCAGCTCACATTCTGTCAATTTTAAAAAGATTAAAATTTACTTCGTGTTTTGGAAGGTGTATGAATAAATTATTTCTGTGCATTACCTGGTAATGTTAGCTTGCAGTGATTAATGGTGATTTTTAGTTCAATTAGGATGATAAGATGATTTATATTCAATCACATGGCTGTAACGGACAGTTCAGAACTATTTTTCAGTTTTACACTTGCAATTGAAAGATTGGGTAAAATTTGACAAACTTTCCATATTTGAAAAGTTTTCAGCTAGTTCACGATGCATCACCTCTGAAATTTAGTTTCTATATTCCTGACAGAGAGCGTGTAATAACTTCCATTATTGTTCAATCTTTTTACAGATTTATTTGGAAAGAGTAATGATGAAAGTTATATAAACGTGTTGAAACCATTTTTTTTAACATTGTCGGCATATTTTTCTAGAGAAAGCACATACTTCTTTAAAGAAATTTTGATTTTTAAACGATAAAGACCTAGGAAAAATTATTTTCTTCGAGGCTTTTGGGCTTAACTGCATTCATGTGTTCGCAGAACTTGGTCTGTTTGCGAAAAATATAGCATTGATATTTCAGCCACTTTAAGTATTCGGAGCCGTAGTTTAATTAACCGTCCTAGATTCATCCAACTGTTTGTCTAATACAAGTGAGCTATTCCGCCAATCTGCTTTTATATTGTTTAGAAAAGCACATCATTTAGTTACGGAGCTGACACAGTAATGATAAATGAAAATTGACCATTATGATATAAATAGTTAAAAAAGTTGACAAATCGGATATATATATATATACACCGCTAAATTCATCACCATAAAAATTTGCTTTCATAAAATGAGTCAATTGAATTGAATGTTGGGTTTAATGGCACAAAGTCCACAGAAGGACATGCTGCGCCAAACAGACGGTTTTAAAATAAAATCCTAGGTAGATGTATACTACAAGTTTTTCTCATCAAAATCACACGGAATTTATAAAACTGAATACAACGAAACCGACGCATTCAAGAGTGTGTAAAACAAGATAAAATTTAAATGTAGTTAAGTATCATAAAACAGTTGCATTCAAAGCTGAATAAAATCACATAAAATTGTAAATAGGATAAAACAGTTATATACAGTATAAGAGACCAATTGCGCGCAGAAACGCAAAAACGTTAGGATGATGGCAGTCACCTAACAAATCCTACAGTGTTAAAATAGAACTACCAAAAAAGATTAAACGATGACGGTTAAAACATTGGCAATAAATTAAAATGTGATGGATTGTGAGTAAAACGTTGCAAGTATTTTATTTCATAACCGTCGTTGAACAGCCGACCCAATTTCATGGGTTTACGACTACTTACGTTCAACTCCGTAGCCTTGTAATTTTGAACCAATCCAGAAGACAAGGAAACTCCTGGGTCAGTACCCCCAGAGGTATTGACGTTGCAAGTATTGTAGTGAGGAGAAGGTTCATCAAACAGCAAGTGAAGGTGGGTCAATCGAGTGTGGCCAATTCGAAGACGAGTAAGTTTGACGTCTGCCTACGATTACGTAGCACAGGCAATGGATCTAAATCAATTTTTATAGCGCGCAATTTATTATTAATTTGGAGGTCCCACTGCTGCAACCATAGACTTTGTTAGCTGTCTTATGTGTGTTTTTATATCTTGGTATGGTATAGACAGAGAGAAAGGGTTTGTAGCAGATCGTGCGGCAACATCGGCCAAGTCATTGCCTGGAATTCTGACATGACTTGGGACCCGTCAATTTCCACGAAGTATGAAACCATGAATCCTGTGGGTAAGATTATATGCCTGAACCAAGTATACAATTAGTAAAAATACCAAACCTAGTGATTTTCAAATAAAACATTTCTAATTATGGAAAATATAAATCCTTCATTTATTCATATCAAACATTTAAAAATCCACAGAAAATAGGACAGACAAAAATCAGGATAAGAAAGGAATTAAGGAAAAACAACGACAAAATAATTCTTTTTTGTGGGAGGGGGGAATCAGCTATGTCAGAATAACTACAAACTTTAATGTGTCCAAGAACAGCTTTTTAAAGGCCGGGTAATGCTGACATTGTTTTCATTCGATTTTTAAAAGAAAAATGACACAAAAAAACACGATTGCCAAGTCGTTCTTCAGAATGGAAAATATGTTACAAAGAATAATAAACTTTGTATGACTGCAGTAACAAATTAAAATCTTCAGAATTTTATCAATTAAATTACTCTCGAGGCAATGATGCTTACTGAAACATTGTGTTGCACTTAAAGGTGCATAAAAATTTTCAATAAGCTTTAAAACACCAAACTTTTGAAACATTTCAAATTTTAACTCGCATATAAATTCATCTAAACAAAACCTAAATATCCTTATGGAAAAAAAAACTTTTCTTCTCATGAAACCAGTATTGATTAAGTTGTTTTATAATGAAATGAACTTTTGAATCTATTAGTCTTATATGCAAGTGAAATTGAATACGATTTTACAGAAAAGCTATTTTTCTCTTAATTGCGAATCATTTCAAACTAAAGCTCAACTTCCCCATAATTTTTTTTTCAGATAAAATTTTTTAATAAATTGATTTTTAAACAAAATATGCATCCATATAGGAAACATCTACATAGAATATGACTTTTCGAACAAAAACCAATGTGTCGGAAATGCCGCGAAGCGGTAGAATCAGCACATCACATCCTACGCGAGTGTGATGCCCTCGCTCTTACGCGCCTCCCTACCTTAGGCAATCCATATCCTAAAATGCTTCACCTTAACTCCATTAAGGGATTGCCAGACTATATAAACTAAGTAGGCGAACCAAGACAATGGAGCTACGAAAAATTGGGCTTGGAGCATGGTACAGAATGCAATATATGCAGAGGTGCCACATATCTGACAAGCTCAAGCAAGAAGACGAAGAGAAGAACACTCGTCATATATCCTAAATAAGCTCTTTTAAAAATTAAATAGCATTGTAATTTAATATAAGAAAATATGCCTTTACATTTAGTCTTAATATTAATATATTTTGTGCAAAATTTGAAGAAAAAAAAACACTACTACCACGAATGACAGTACTGTAGTTCGATTCCAAAGGGACTTCGAATCTCATCTATTGCAAAATCTATTTGAATTGTTCTTAGTTCTATGACTTTTTTGTATTTTTCATGTTCAGAGAACAGAACTGTTTTGATGTCTGTGTCTCCATCGATAGTAGACCTTCAAACATTATGTCATGCTTGTGATCTCTTTCATGGGCCATTTATTTCTAGTACGGTAAATTAAACTTAATTTAAATTTCAACGTGATATTTCTTAACAAGTGTCAGGACTTGCCGTGAAGACCTACAGTAACTGTTCAGAAAAACAAGTTATTTTTGATGGTACAGGAAGATCTATTTGACTCTAAGTAAATTCAAAACTTAATTAAAATGAGGAGAAAAAAAAACTGAATATTTTGAAGATCTTAATACAGCATTTCTCGTAATATAAGTATATGCATAAAACTAATATTCTCGTTACTTGCTTTTTTCAACAATCATTTAAATATTTCTCCGCATGTTCTACCTTTATCTGTTCTAAAACATTATCCTCCCGTTTCTCACTAACATGCGAACTTCTTCTTAGATCTGTCCCGCAGTGGACTGATCGTTAAGACACGGTTCCCAGCAGATCACCGAAGTCAAGCATCACTGGCTACGGTCAGTGTGCGGGTGGGTGACCACTTGGATCAGTCTGCGTAGGGACCGAGGGTGTGCGGTATTGGTCCTCGTTAAACTGTGCTACCGTAAAGTGCTCGACTTCGCGCGCAGGTCGTCGGGCTACCGAAGCGGGGGTGCCATCCCTTCCGCAGAGGATCAAAATTGTGATGGCATGTCTTCGGATCATCCTCCGGGATGTTTCCCAGACCGTCGCCAATAGCCCATTGTGCAGCTCTAGTGCGACGTAAAGTAACAACAACAACATCTTCTTAGATCTAACTTTCCTATCCTTAGTTCTTGCTATCGCTGAACTTTAGTACTGTCCACTCTTTGCTTTAAATTTATGAATGGCATAAGAAGGCTTCAAATTTCTTACATATTAACGACAAACGAAAAATACGCATCTTTTATGGCAAACTTTTCTCAGATGAAGAGTTTATTTGCGTCATTTAAAAATCACGGATCATATGCATAACTTTGATTAGAGTAATTAGCATTAATAATGCCCTGCATAATTACCTACTAGCCGAATTCTAACTTTATTTAAATTCTTAATTGCTGCTACGCATAAAACTGATGTCTGCACAAATTAAAACTATATACCCTAACATAATGTATTATTTTAACTTTTTTAAATCTCTATGCAAATAAATAACTATGCCATCGTACCATTATTGAACTACTAGGGGGCTCCGCCCCCTGCTCGCTACCGCTCGCCAACCCCCGAGAATTGCTACGCAATTCTTTTTTGTTTGCTTCGCAAACAAATTTTAATACATTTATATAAGGATATAAATGCGCGGCAGAGCATAAGGGATTTTATTTAACAATGTACTAATCAACTTAATAATCAGTAAAATACAAAATTTTTAGTAAATTGCAAGGAATTCTATCATAATAATGAGATTCGAATACATATATATTAGAAGTTATTATAAGGGCATTAGCCGGAACTGAAGTTCCGTTACCGAAGCACGCGTGGCAGAGCAGATTTGATTCAATTCAGAGGGAATCATATACTGGATGCCGGACGCTCCCTTTAGAGTGC